>NC_059457.1:96120575-96128075 GCF_905237065.1 Salmo salar
GTATGGAGTCTGGCTGCTTTAACCCCAGGCTGTATGGAGTCTGGCTGCTTTAACCCCTTTAACCCCAGGCTGTATGGAGTCTGGCTGCTTTAACCCCTTTAACCCCAGGCTGTATGGAGTCTGGCTGCTTTAACCCCAGGCTGTATGGAGTCTGGCTGCTTTAACCCCAGGCTGTATGGAGTCTGGCTGCTTTAACCCCAGGCTGTATGGAGTCTGGCTGCTTTAACCCCAGGCTGTATGGAGTCTGGCTGCTTTAACCCCAGGCTGTATGGAGTCTGGCTGCTTTAACCCCAGGCTGTATGGAGTCTGGCTGCTTTAACCCCAGGCTGTGTGGAGTCTGGCTGCTTTAACCCCTTTAACCCCAGGCTGTATGGAGTCTGGCTGCTTTAACCCCAGGCTGTATGGAGTCTGGCTGCTTTAACCCCAGGCTGTATGGAGTCTGGCTGCTTTAACCCCAGGCTGTATGGAGTCTGGCTGCTTTAACCCCAGGCTGTATGGAGTCTGGCTGCTTTAACCCCTTTAACCCCAGGCTGTATAGAGTCTGGCTGCTTTAACCCCTTTAACCCCAGGCTGTATGGAGTCTGGCTGCTTTACGCAGTATTGAGAGTCACCAGTACCACTGTCCAGGGGCCAGTATTGAGAGTCACCAGTCAGTACCACTGTCCAGGGGCCAGTATTGAGAGTCACCAGTCAGTAGCACTGTCCAGGGGCCAGTATTGAGAGTCACCAGTACCACTGTCCAGGGGCCAGTATTGAGAGTCACCAGTCAGTAGCACTGTCCAGGGGCCAGTATTGAGAGTCACCAGTCAGTAGCACTGTCCAGGGGCCAGTATTGAGAGTCACCAGTAACACTGTCCAGGGGCCAGTATTGAGAGTCACCAGTCAGTAGCACTGTCCAGGGGCCAGTATTGAGAGTCACCAGTAACACTGTCCAGGGGCCAGTATTGAGAGTCACCAGTCAGTACCACTGTCCAGGGGCCAGTATTGAGAGTCACCAGTCAGTAGCACTGTCCAGGGGCCAGTATTGAGAGTCACCAGTCAGTAGCACTGTCCAGGGGCCAGTATTGAGAGTCACCAGTACCACTGTCCAGGGGCCAGTATTGAGAGTCACCAGTACCACTGTCCAGGGGCCAGTATTGAGAGTCACCAGTCAGTAGCACTGTCCAGGGGCCAGTATTGAGAGTCACCAGGAACACTGTCCAGGGGCCAGTACTGAGAGAGTGCAACAGAAAAGTAGGCATGGCATAATGCTCTGGGCAGAGGTAGTGAGCTATATAGAATACAGGGATCCATTTGGGACACGTCATAGTGTATAAAGAACTTCGGTCTCACCATCATCCTTCTGGAGTTCTGGTACTGTAGACCGAAGTAGTCTCTTTCAGCCAGGTTCAGATGGACACACACCAGGTCAAACAGAGCCTTGGCTGGGGCCCGTTGCTGTGGAGAGAGAGAGCAGAACACACCAGGTTACAGACAGAGCCTTGGCTGGGGCCCGTTGCTGTGGAGAGAGAGAGCAGAACACACCAGGTTACAGACAGAGCCTTGGCTGGGGCCCGTTGCTGTGGAGAGAGAGCAGAACACACCAGGTTACAGACAGAGCCTTGGCTGGGGCCCGTTGCTGTGGAGAGAGAGAGCAGAACACACCAGGTTACAGACAGAGCCTTGGCTGGGGCCCGTTGCTGTGGAGAGAGAGCAGAACACACCAGGTTACAGACAGAGCCTTGGCTGGGGCCCGTTGCTGTGGAGAGAGAGAGCAGAACACACCAGGTTACAGACAGAGCCTTGGCTGGGGCCCGTTGCTGTGGAGAGAGAGCAGAACACACCAGGTTACAGACAGAGCCTTGGCTGGGGCCCGTTGCTGTGGAGAGAGAGCAGAACACACCAGGTCAAACAGAGCCTTGGCTGGGGCCCGTTGCTGTGGGGAGAGAGAGCAGAACACACCAGGTTACAGACAGAGCCTTGGCTGGGGCCCGTTGCTGTGGGGAGAGAGAGCAGAACACACCAGGTTACAGACAGAGCCTTGGCTGGGGCCCGTTGCTGTGGGGAGAGAGAGCAGAACACACCAGGTTACAGACAGAGCCTTGGCTGGGGCCCGTTGCTGTGGGGAGAGAGAGCAGAACACACCAGGTTACAGACAGAGCCTTGGCTGGGGCCCGTTGCTGTGGAGAGAGAGAGCAGAACACACCAGGTTACAGACAGAGCCTTGGCTGGGGCCCGTTGCTGTGGGGAGAGAGCAGAACACACCAGGTTACAGACAGAGCCTTGGCTGGGGCCCGTTGCTGTGGGGAGAGAGAGCAGAACACACCAGGTTACAGACAGAGCCTTGGCTGGGGCCCGTTGCTGTATATATGTATATATCTGGTGTTTTAAACAGTAGTGTATATATGTCTTTATTTAACCAGGCAAGTCAGTTAAGAACAAATTCTTATTTTCAATGACGGCCTAGGAACAGTGGGTTAACTGCCTCGTTCAGGGGAACAGTGGGTTAACTGCCTCGTTCAGGGGAACAGTGGGTTAACTGCCTCGTTCAGGGGAACAGTGGGTTAACTGCCTCGTTCAGGGGAACAGTGGGTTAACTGCCTCGTTCAGGGGAACAGTGGGTTAACTGCCTCGTTCAGGGGAACAGTGGGTTAACTGCCTCGTTCAGGGGAACAGTGGGTTAACTGCCTCGTTCAGGGGAACAGTGGGTTAACTGCCTCGTTCAGGGGAACAGTGGGTTAACTGCCCCGTTCAGGGGAACAGTGGGTTAACTGCCTCGTTCAGGGGAACAGTGGGTTAACTGCCTCGTTCAGGGGAACAGTGGGTTAACTGCCTCGTTCAGGGGAACAGTGGGTTAATTGCCTCGTTCAGGGGAACAGTGGATTAACTGCCTCGTTCAGGGGAACAGTGGGTTAACTGCCTCGTTCAGGGGAACAGTGGGTTAACTGCCTCGTTCAGGGGAACAGTGGTTTAACTGCCTCGTTCAGGGGAACAGTGGGTTAACTGCCTCGTTCAGGGGAACAGTGGGTTAACTGCCTCGTTCAGGGGAACAGTGGGTTAACTGCCTCGTTCAGGGGAACAGTGGGTTAACTGCCTCGTTCAGGGGAACAGTGGGTTAACTGCCTCGTTCAGGGGAACAGTGGGGTTAACTGCCTCGTTCAGGGGAACAGTGGGTTAACTGCCTCGTTCAGGGGAACAGTGGGTTAACTGCCTTGTTCAGGGGCAGAACGACAGATTTCTACCTTATCAGCTCGGGGATTCGATCTTGCAACCTTTCGGTTACAAGTCCAACACTTTAACCACTAGGCTACCTGCCGCCCCGACAGCCAAGAGAATGTGAAGGATTGATCCTTCAGTGTTAAAGCATTGGTACCAGAGCCTGGGAACTATGGACCTCATCCAAAGCATTGGTACCAGAGCCTGTGAACTATGGACCTCATCTAAAGCATTGGTACCAGAGCCTGGGAACTATGGACCTCATCCAAAGCATTGGTACCAGAGCCTGTGAACTATGGACATCATCTAAAGCATTGGTACCAGAGCCTGGGAACTATGGACCTCATCTAAAGCATTGGTACCAGAGCCTGTGAACTATGGACCTCATCCAAAGCATTGGTACCAGAGCCTGGGAACTATGGACCTCATCCAAAGCATTGGTACCAGAGCCTGTGAACTATGGACCTCATCCAAAGCATTGGTACCAGAGCCTGGGAACTATGGACCTCATCCAAAGCATTGGTACCAGAGCCTGGGAACTATGGACCTCATCTAAAGCATTGGTACCAGAGCCTGTGAACTATGGACCTCATCTAAAGCATTGGTACCAGAGCCTGGGAACTATGGACCTCATCCAAAGCATTGTGATTGCTCCAGCATGTCATTCCTCCCATAGAGCTAAATAGTTCCTGTACTCACTGATATGTCGAAAACCTCCGTGACGTCGTCCAGCAGCTGTACCCGGATGGAGACCTGTCGTCCTGGGGGCGTGGATGGGAGTCGCTGGCCTGGTTCCAGGGCAGACACCCCTAAACTCTCTGGGATCGCCAGCCTCTCCACCGCCCTGTCTGCCGGATCTACCATGGTGCCTCAGTCAGCAGAACCAGCCTCTCCACTACCCTCACACACCTGAGGACAGACAGGGAGAC
This sequence comes from Salmo salar, assembly GCF_905237065.1. NCBI lineage: Eukaryota > Metazoa > Chordata > Actinopteri > Salmoniformes > Salmonidae > Salmo > Salmo salar. The sequence goes on from NC_059457.1 coordinate 96,124,700, forward strand.
GTGTACAGGATCCACTCTGAAAACAAGGACATGTATGGAGACGGACGTTTCCCCATATACAGCTATTAGCAGGGCTATTTATAGTTGATTTAGTGTTTCAAACCAGGGAGTTAATTAACATTCTATTAGCAGGCTGATTTAGTGTTTCAAACCAGGGAGTTAATTAACATTCTATTAGCAGGCTGATTTAGTGTTTCAAACCAGGGAGTTAATTAACATTCTATTAGCAGGCTGATTTAGTGTTTCAAACCAGGGAGTTTATTAACATTCTATTAGCAGGCTGATTTAGTGTTTCAAACCAGGGAGTTAATTAACATTCTATTAGCAGGCTGATTTAGTGTTTCAAACCAGGGAGTTAATTAACATTCTATTAGCAGGCTGATTTAGTGTTTCAAACCAGGGAGTTTATTAACATTCTTCATCAAGAATAACGTCAAAATGTTATTATTGACAATGAAAGAAGTGGGAATGTTGTTCCCTTGTTATATAATTAATTATAATATAATAGCTACATTTAATATCAATATAGTATTTTAAAAAAATATATAGTTTCCCAGATTGTATTTTGGCAACGCAAATATCAGAAAACCTAGTTAAATTTGGGTCCTAAAACCAGCTGAGGACCACAGCTTTAGAGGACAGAGTGTCTGTTTTCATACTAACAGCCAGTTGTTTCAGGAAGCGCTCCGAGTCTGAGAGGACCGAGACACTGAGCAGAGACCGAGCCGGATCAGCAAGGCCACGACATATTCCCAGAACAGACGCGGGTTGCCATGGGAATATAAGTATTCAGCCCAAAAAAAGGACAGACAATTACTGTGAGAACCAGGCCAGATACTGTCTGTCTGTATGAACCAGGCCAGATACTGTCTGTCTGTATGAACCAGGCCAGATACTGTCTGTCTGTCTGTCTGTCTGTCTGTCTGTCTGTCTGTCTGTCTGTCTGTCTGTATGAACCAGGCCAGATACTGTCTGTCTGTCTGTCTGTAACAGTATGAACCAGGCCAGATACCGTCTGTCTGTCTGTAACAGTATGAACCAGGCCAGATACCGTCTGTCTGTCTGTAACAGTATGAACCAGGCCAGATACCGTCTGTCTGTCTGTCTGTCTGTAACAGTATGAACCAGGCCAGATACCGTCTGTCTGTAACAGTATGAACCAGGCCAGATACTGTCTGTCTGTAACAGTATGAACCAGGCCAGATACCGTCTGTCTGTCTGTAACAGTATGAACCAGGCCAGATACCGTCTGTCTGTCTGTAACAGTATGAACCAGGCCAGATACCGTCTGTCTGTCTGTAACAGTATGAACCAGGCCAGATACCGTCTGTCTGTCTGTAACAGTATGAACCAGGCCAGATACCGTCTGTCTGTAACAGTATGAACCAGGCCAGATACCGTCTGTCTGTAACAGTATGAACCAGGCCAGATACCGTCTGTCTGTCTGTCTGTAACAGTATGAACCAGGCCAGATACCGTCTGTCTGTAACAGTATGAACCAGGCCAGATACCGTCTGTCTGTCTGTAACAGTATGAACCAGGCCAGATACCGTCTGTCTGATAGAGGACTTCCCTGTCTCAACCAGACCAGATAGAGGACTTCCCTGTCTCAACCAGGCCAGATAGAGGACTTCTCTTTCTGAATCAGAGAGCATTTCATCTGAGGGAGTGAACCCCATCGGTGGTCACACTTTCAGCCAGCTTGCAGATGAGTCACTAGACTCCTTCCCTCCATGACGATGACACAAGTCTAGAAAACCCAATGGTATTTTAGCTGGGGCCGACTAAACCAGACAGTAACGTCGATGCAGACAGACACAGAGGAATTAGAGGAGGTTGAATGATGAGAAAGAACATACCTCTGTCCCTCGGCCCTCGGGGCCTATCCTCCTCAACGTCAGTGGAACGACAGCTCTCCTCCTCCTCTACCCCCCCCCCCTAGCCACTAACGGAGCCAGCGGCTGAATGTCTGGAACACAAAACACAAAACGGACCTCCGAAGGCTCCCGTTTTGGTAGAGCACTTTACCGTCTACAAAACGCAACATTCCACAGCAGTGACGTCATCAATCTCAGACCAGATCAGGCGTGGCCCGGGCTGATTTCATCTCATCCTACACAAGTTCCTTCCGACATTCTCCTGTCGACTGATCTAAAGACTAAATAGGTGACAGCGTCAAAGGTTGAGGGATTTGACAGACGACAGAAAAGCACGCGACCTTCCTAGAAAAATAGCAGTCTTTCAGCTACAGTAGATCCCCAGAGGATAAATCAGTATTTCAGCTACAGTAGATCCCCAGAGGATAAATCAGTCTTTCAGCTACAGTAGATCCCCAGAGATACAGTAGATCCCCAAAGATAAATCAGTATTTCAGCTAACAGTAGATCCCCAGAGATAAATCAGTATTTCAGCTAACAGTAGATCCCCAGAGATAAATCAGTCTTTCAGCTACAGTAGATCCCCCATAGATAAATCAGTCTTTCAGCTACAGTAGATCCCCCATGGATAAATCAGTCTTTCAGCTACAGTAGATCCCCCATGGATAAATCAGTATTTCAGCTACAGTAGATCCCCCAGAGATAAATCAGTATTTCAGCTACAGTAGATCCCCAGAGATAAATCAGTCTTTCAGCTACAGTAGATCCCCCAGAGATAAATCAGTCTTTCAGCTACAGTAGATCCCCCCAGAGATAAATCAGTCTTTCAGCTACAGTAGATCCCCCAGAGATAAATCAGTCTTTCAGCTACAGTAGATCCCCCAGAGATAAATCAGTCTTTCAGCTACAGTAGATCCCCCAGAGATAAATCAGTCTTTCAGCTACAGTAGATCCCCAGAGATAAATCAGTCTTTCAGCTACAGTAGATCCCCCATGGATAAATCAGTCTTTCAGCTACAGTAGATCCCCCAGAGATAAATCAGTCTTTCAGCTACAGTAGATCCCCCAGAGATAAATCAGTCTTTCAGCTACAGTAGATCCCCCAGAGATAAATCAGTCTTTCAGCTACAGTAGATCCCCCAGAGATAAATCAGTCTTTCAGCTACAGTAGATCCCCCAGAGATAAATCAGTCTTTCAGCTACAGTAGATCCCCAGAGATAAATCAGTATTTCAGCTACAGTAGATCCCCAGAGGATAAATCAGTCTTTCAGCTACAGTAGATCCCCAGAGGATAAATCAGTCTTTCAGCTACAGTAGATCCCCAGAGATAAATCAGTCTTTCAGCTACAGTAGATCCCCAGAGATAAATAAGTATTTCAGCTACAGTAGATCCCCAGAGATACAGTAGATCCCCAGAGATACAGTAGATCCCCAGAGATACAGTAGATCCCCAGAGATACAGTAGATCCCCAGAGATACAGTAGATCCCCAGGAGATA
>NC_059457.1:96133075-96220575 GCF_905237065.1 Salmo salar
GCCTCCATCATACTGAACTACACTGTAGAAGTTACAGATCCATACAGCTATGGAGCTTCCATCATACTAAACTACACTGTAGCAGTTACAGATCCATACAGCTATGGAGCCTCCATCATCCTAAACTACACTGTAGCAGTTACAGATCCATACAGCCTCCATCCTACTAAACTACACTGTAGCAGTTACAGATCCATACAGCTATGGAGCCTCCATCATCCTAAACTACACTGTAGCAGTTACAGATCCATACAGCCTCCATCCTACTGAACTACACTGTAGCAGTTACAGATCCATACAGCCTCCATCCTACTAAACTACAATGTAGCAGTTACAGATCCATACAGCTATGGAGCCTCCATCCTACTGAACTACACTGTAGCAGTTACAGATCCATACAGCCTCCATCCTACTAAACTACACTGTAGCAGTTACAGATCCATACAGCTATGGGGCCTCCATCATACTAAACTACACTGTAGCAGTTACAGATCCATACAGCTATGGAGCCTCCATCATACTAAACTACACTGTAGCAGTTACAGATCCATACAGCTATGGAGCCTCCATCCTACTAAACTACACTGTAGCAGTTACAGATCCATACAGCTATGGGGCCTCCATCATACTAAACTACACTGTAGTAGTTACAGATCCATACAGCTATGGAGCCTCCATCCTACTAAACTACACTGTAGCAGTTACAGATCCATACAGCTATGGGGCCTCCATCATACTAAACTACACTGTAGAAGTTACAGATCCATACAGCTATGGAGCCTCCATCATACTAAACTACACTGTAGCAGTTACAGATCCATACAGCTATGGGGCCTCCATCATACTAAACTACACTGTAGCAGTTACAGATCCATACAGCTATGGAGCCTCCATCCTACTAAACTACACTGTAGCAGTTACAGATCCATACAGCCTCCATCCTACTGAACTACACTGTAGCAGTTACAGATCCATACAGCCTCCATCCTACTAAACTACAATGTAGTAGTTACAGATCCATACAGCTATGGCGCCTCCATCCTACTAAACTACACTGTAGCAGTTACAGATCCATACAGCTATGGAGCCTCCATCATACTAAACTACACTGTAGCAGTTACAGATCCATACAGCCTCCATCCTACTGAACTACACTGTAGCAGTTACAGATCCATACAGCTATGGGGCCTCCATCATACTAAACTACACTGTAGCAGTTACAGATCCATACAGCTATGGGGCCTCCATCAAACTAAACTACACTGTAGCAGTTACAGATCCATACAGCTATGTGCCTCCATCATACTAAACTACACTGTAGCAGTTACAGATCCATACAGCTATGGGGCCTCCATCATACTAAACTACACTGTAGCAGTTACAGATCCATACAGCTATGGAGCCTCCATCCTACTAAACTACACTGTAGCAGTTACAGATCCATACAGCTATGGAGCCTCCATCATACTAAACTACATTGTAGCAGTTACAGATCCATACAGCTATGGAGCCTCCATCCGTCTAAACTACACTGTAGCAGTTACAGATCCATACAGCTATGGAGCCTCCATCCTACTAAACTACACTGTAGCAGTTACAGATCCATACAGCTATGGATCCTCCATCATACTAAACTACACTGTAGCAGTTATAGATCCATACAGCCTCCATCCTACTGAACTACACTGTAGCAGTTACAGATCCATACAGCCTCCATCATACTAAACTACACTGTAGCAGTTACAGATCCATACAGCCTCCATCCTACTGAACTACACTGTAGCAGTTACAGATCCATACAGCCTCCATCCTACTAAACTACAATGTAGTAGTTACAGATCCATACAGCTATGGAGCCTCCATCCTACTAAACTACACTGTAGCAGTTACAGATCCATACAGCTATGGAGCCTCCATCATACTAAACTACACTGTAGCAGTTACAGATCCATACAGCCTCCATCCTACTGAACTACACTGTAGCAGTTACAGATCCATACAGCTATGGAGCCTCCATCATACTAAACTACACTGTAGCAGTTACAGATCCATACAGCTATGTGCCTCCATCTTACTAAACTAGACTGTAGCAGTTACAGATCCATACAGCTATGGGGCCTCCATCATACTAAACTAGACTGTAGCAGTTACAGATCCATACAGCTATGGGGCCTCCATCATACTAAACTACACTGTAGCAGTTACAGATCCATACAGCTATGGAGCCTCCATCATACTAAACTACACTGTAGCAGTTACAGATCCATACAGCCTCCATCCTACTGAACTACACTGTAGCAGTTACAGATCCATACAGCCTCCATCCTACTAAACTACAATGTAGTAGTTACAGATCGATACAGCTATGGAGCCTCCATCCTACTAAACTACACTGTAGCAGTTACAGATCGATACAGCTATGGAGCCTCCATCATACTAAACTACACTGTAGCAGTTACAGATCCATACAGCCTCCATCCTACTGAACTACACTGTAGCAGTTACAGATCCATACAGCTATGGGGCCTCCATCATACTAAACTACACTGTAGCAGTTACAGATCCATACAGCTATGGAGCCTCCATCATACTAAACTACACTGTAGCAGTTACAGATCCATACAGCTACGGGGCCTCCATCATACTAAACTACACTGTAGTAGTTACAGATCCATATAGCTATGGGGCCTCCATCATACTAAACTACACTGTAGCAGTTACAGATCCATACAGCTATGAGGCCTCCATCATACTAAACTACACTGTAGCAGTTACAGATCCATACAGCTATGGAGCCTCCATCCTACTAAACTACACTGTAGCAGTTACAGATCCATACAGCCTCCATCCTACTAAACTACACTGTAGCAGTTACAGATCCATACAGCCTCCATCCTACTAAACTACACTGTAGCAGTTACAGATCCATACAGCTATGGAGCCTCCATCAGATTCACCTACACTGTAGCAGTTACAGATCCATACAGCTATGGAGCCTCCATCCTACTAAACTACACTGTAGCAGTTACAGATCCATACAGCTATGGAGCCTCCATCATACTAAACTACACTGTAGCAGTTACAGATCCATACAGCCTCCATCCTACTGAACTACACTGTAGAAGTTACAGATCCATACAGCTATGGAGCCTCCATCATAGTAAACTACACTGTAGCAGTTACAGATCCATACAGCCTCCATCCTACTGAACTACACTGTAGCAGTTACAGATCCATACAGCCTCCATCCTACTGAACTACACTGTAGCAGTTACAGATCCATACAGCCTCCATCCTACTGAACTACACTGTAGCAGTTACAGATCCATACAGCTATGGGGCCTCCATCATACTAAACTACACTGTAGCAGTTACAGATCCATACAGCTATGTGCCTCCATCATACTAAACTACACTGTAGCAGTTACAGATCCATACAGCTATGGGGCCTCCATCAAACTAAACTACACTGTAGCAGTTACAGATCCATACAGCTATGTGCCTCCATCATACTAAACTACACTGTAGCAGTTACAGATCCATACAGCTATGGGGCCTCCATCATACTAAACTACACTGTAGCAGTTACAGATCCATACAGCTATGGAGCCTCCATCCTACTAAACTACACTGTAGCAGTTACAGATCCATACAGCTATGGAGCCTCCATCATACTAAACTACACTGTAGCAGTTACAGATCCATACAGCTATGGAGCCTCCATCCTACTAAACTACACTGTAGCAGTTACAGATCCATACAGCCTCCATCCTACTGAACTACACTGTAGTAGTTACAGATCCATACAGCTATGGGGCCTCCATCATACTAAACTACACTGTAGCAGTTACAGATCCATACAGCTATGGAGCCTCCATCCTACTAAACTACACTGTAGCAGTTACAGATCCATACAGCTATGGAGCCTCCATCATACTAAACTACACTGTAGCAGTTACAGATCCATACAGCTATGGAGCCTCCATCCGTCTAAACTACACTGTAGCAGTTACAGATCCATACAGCTATGGAGCCTCCATCCTACTAAACTACACTGTAGCAGTTACAGATCCATACAGCTATGGAGCCTCCATCATACTAAACTACACTGTAGCAGTTACAGATCCATACAGCTATGGAGCCTCCATCATACTAAACTACACTGTAGCAGTTACAGATCCATACAGACTCCATCCTACTGAACTACACTGTAGCAGTTACAGATCCATACAGCCTCCATCCTACTAAACTACAATGTAGTAGTTACAGATCCATACAGCTATGGAGCCTCCATCCTACTAAACTACACTGTAGCAGTTACAGATCCATACAGCCTCCATCCTACTGAACTACACTGTAGCAGTTACAGATCCATACAGCTATGGAGCCTCCATCATACTAAACTACACTGTAGCAGTTACAGATCCATACAGCTATGGAGCCTCCATCCTACTAAACTACACTGTAGCAGTTACAGATCCATACAGCTATGGAGCCTCCATCATACTAAACTACACTGTAGCAGTTACAGATCCATACAGCCTCCATCCTACTGAACTACACTGTAGAAGTTACAGATCCATACAGCTATGGAGCCTCCATCATACTAAACTACACTGTAGCAGTTACAGATCCATACAGCCTCCATCCTACTGAACTACACTGTAGCAGTTACAGATCCATACAGCCTCCATCCTACTAAACTACAATGTAGTAGTTACAGATCCATACAGCTATGGAGCCTCCATCCTACTAAACTACACTGTAGCAGTTACAGATCCATACAGCTATGGGGCCTCCATCATACTAAACTACACTGTAGCAGTTACAGATCCATACAGCCTCCATCCTACTGAACTACACTGTAGTAGTTACAGATCCATACAGCTATGGAGCCTCCATTCTACTAAACTACACTGTAGCAGTTACAGATCCATACAGCTATGGAGCCTCCATCCTACTAAACTACACTGTAGCAGTTACAGATCCATACAGCTATGGGGCCTCCATCATACTAAACTACACTGTAGCAGTTACAGATCCATACAGCTATGGAGCCTCCATCCGTCTAAACTACACTGTAGCAGTTACAGATCCATACAGCCTCCATCCTACTGAACTACACTGTAGCAGTTACAGATCCATACAGCTATGGAGCCTCCATCATACTAAACTACACTGTAGCAGTTACAGATCCATACAGCCTCCATCCTACTGAACTACACTGTAGCAGTTACAGATCCATACAGCCTCCATCCTACTGAACTACACTGTAGCAGTTACAGATCCATACAGCCTCCATCCTACTGAACTACACTGTAGCAGTTACAGATCCATACAGCTATGGGGCCTCCATCATACTAAACTACACTGTAGCAGTTACAGATCCATACAGCTATGTGCCTCCATCATACTAAACTACACTGTAGCAGTTACAGATCCATACAGCTATGGGGCCTCCATCAAACTAAACTACACTGTAGCAGTTACAGATCCATACAGCTATGTGCCTCCATCATACTAAACTACACTGTAGCAGTTACAGATCCATACAGCTATGGGGCCTCCATCATACTAAACTACACTGTAGCAGTTACAGATCCATACAGCTATGGAGCCTCCATCCTACTAAACTACACTGTAGCAGTTACAGATCCATACAGCTATGGAGCCTCCATCATACTAAACTACACTGTAGCAGTTACAGATCCATACAGCTATGGAGCCTCCATCCTACTAAACTACACTGTAGCAGTTACAGATCCATACAGCCTCCATCCTACTGAACTACACTGTAGTAGTTACAGATCCATACAGCTATGGGGCCTCCATCATACTAAACTACACTGTAGCAGTTACAGATCCATACAGCTATGGAGCCTCCATCCTACTAAACTACACTGTAGCAGTTACAGATCCATACAGCTATGGAGCCTCCATCATACTAAACTACACTGTAGCAGTTACAGATCCATACAGCTATGGAGCCTCCATCCGTCTAAACTACACTGTAGCAGTTACAGATCCATACAGCTATGGAGCCTCCATCCTACTAAACTACACTGTAGCAGTTACAGATCCATACAGCTATGGAGCCTCCATCATACTAAACTACACTGTAGCAGTTACAGATCCATACAGCTATGGAGCCTCCATCATACTAAACTACACTGTAGCAGTTACAGATCCATACAGCCTCCATCCTACTGAACTACACTGTAGCAGTTACAGATCCATACAGCCTCCATCCTACTAAACTACAATGTAGTAGTTACAGATCCATACAGCTATGGAGCCTCCATCCTACTAAACTACACTGTAGCAGTTACAGATCCATACAGCCTCCATCCTACTGAACTACACTGTAGCAGTTACAGATCCATACAGCTATGGAGCCTCCATCATACTAAACTACACTGTAGCAGTTACAGATCCATACAGCTATGGAGCCTCCATCCTACTAAACTACACTGTAGCAGTTACAGATCCATACAGCTATGGAGCCTCCATCATACTAAACTACACTGTAGCAGTTACAGATCCATACAGCCTCCATCCTACTGAACTACACTGTAGAAGTTACAGATCCATACAGCTATGGAGCCTCCATCATACTAAACTACACTGTAGCAGTTACAGATCCATACAGCCACCATCCTACTGAACTACACTGTAGCAGTTACAGATCCATACAGCCTCCATCCTACTAAACTACACTGTAGCAGTTACAGATCCATACAGCTATGGAGCCTCCATCCTACTAAACTACACTGTAGCAGTTACAGATCCATACAGCTATGGGGCCTCCATCATACTAAACTACACTGTAGCAGTTACAGATCCATACAGCCTCCATCCTACTGAACTACACTGTAGTAGTTACAGATCCATACAGCTATGGAGCCTCCATCCTACTAAACTACACTGTAGCAGTTACAGATCCATACAGCTATGGAGCCTCCATCCTACTAAACTACACTGTAGCAGTTACAGATCCATACAGCTATGGGGCCTCCATCATACTAAACTACACTGTAGCAGTTACAGATCCATACAGCTATGGAGCCTCCATCCGTCTAAACTACACTGTAGCAGTTACAGATCCATACAGCCTCCATCCTACTAAACTACAATGTAGTTTTGGATCATTTGGCTATTCACTATAATCCTGTTGGACGATGACCTTATATAACACACACACACACACACACACACACACACACACACACACACACACACACATCTATTGTATTCCAACTGGAGAACATCTGTAAATTCAGACAATTCAAAGGAGAGAGAGAGAGAATGAACTGGCTAACCGCAGGAATTAGAGGTAAATGGAAAATTACAGGACATGATTTAAATTGGTTTTCTACTTGTATTTAAAACAGTATGTCTATCTTCTATCTAGCCTCCGCGGTTAGGGACGCATCGGTACTCCAGTAACCTAAACGACATCAAGACACCAGTTTCTTTCTTACCTTTTCCTTCAGATTGGGGAGAGATTGTCCACGTGTATATTTTCCAACAGTGTGTTTGACCGAAGTGAAATTCCTTTACGATCCAAACTGCGCTGATTTTAAGCGTTTGAAAGTTTCAGGAAGGAGAAGCGGCTCTTAATTAAAACGCAGATTCTTCCTGGTCGCCATATCGGCTCGACAGACCTTCGACTAACACCGCGTTACGTTGTAAAAAAAACTAAAAAACAATGTGACTTCCATTGAGTTTTGTTACCCGAACAATAACATGAGCACAGTAGTCCCTCCAGCACTGGTAACTGCACTATAACTCAGCTGGTGTCCTTTGTATCAGGCCTGTAGAGAGGGAGCAATACTACCACATAGCGGCTTCACTGGAGCATGGCCATGGTTGGGGCCGTTCAAAGTCAACCACTACAATAGAATAGCTCCATATCATATGGGACCAATAGAATAGCTCCATATCATATGGCACCAATAGAATAGCTCCATATCATATGGCACCAATAGAATAGCTCCATATCATATGGCACCAATAGAATAGCTCCATATCATATGGCACCAATAGAATAGCTCCATATCATATGGGACCAATAGAATAGCTCCATATCATATGGGACCAATAGAATAGCTCCATATCATATGGGACCAATAGAATAGCTCCATATCATATGGGACCAATAGAATAGCCCCATATCATATGGCACCAATAGAATAGCCCCATATCATATGGCACCAATAGAATAGCCCCATATCATATGGCACCAATAGAATAGCTCCATATCATATGGGACCAATAGAATAGCTCCATATCATATGGCACCAATAGAATAACGCCATATCATATGGCACCAATAGAATAACTCCATATCATATGGGACCAATAGAATAGCTCCATATCATATGGCACCAATAGAATAGCTCCATATCATATGGGACCAATAGAATAGCTCCATATCATATGGGACCAATAGAATAGCCCCATATCATATGGGACCAATAGAATAGCTCCATATCATATGGCACCAATAGAATAGCTCCATATCATATGGCACCAATAGAATAGCTCCATATCATATGGGACCAATAGAATAGCCCCATATCATATGGGACCAATAGAATAGCTCCATATCATATGGGACCAATAGAATAACTCCATATCATATGGGACCAATAGAATAACTCCATATCATATGGCACCAATAGAATAACGCCATATCATATGGGACCAATAGAATAGCTCCATATCATATGGCACCAATAGAATAGCTCCATATCATATGGCACCAATAGAATAGCTCCATATCATATGGGACCAATAGAATAGCCCCATATCATATGGGACCAATAGAATAGCTCCATATCATATGGCACCAATAGAATAGCTCCATATCATATGGGACCAATAGAATAGCCCCATATCATATGGGACCAATAGAATAGCTCCATATCATATGGGACCAATAGAATAACTCCATATCATATGGGACCAATAGAATAACTCCATATCATATGGCACCAATAGAATAACGCCATATCATATGGGACCAATAGAATAGCTCCATATCATATGGCACCAATAGAATAGCTCCATATCATATGGCACCAATAGAATAGCTCCATATCATATGGGACCAATAGAATAGCCCCATATCATATGGGACCAATAGAATAGCTCCATATCATATGGCACCAATAGAATAGCTCCATATCATATGGCACCAATAGAGTAGAAGAAGTCCAACTTTAAGCCCAAAGACGAGTAACACAACAACACAACAGTCAAAAGGGTCATGGCCAGTACGGGTATCGAACCCGCGACCTTCGCGTTATTAGCACGACGCTCTAACCAACTGAGCTAACCGGCCAAGTGAACACAGCTGACCAAATCTAGTCTTTTATACTTTGGAAAACAACCAGTTTGCTTTTATAAGCGTTAATATTAATAAAGTAGCTTTATGCTCATCTAGATTTCAACGTATTCTCCAAACAGTTACAAAATATATATATATATAATTCTATAATGTTATGATATCACATGTACTAAATTGCTCGGTGTTAATTTGGTGAACGGTGTCGTTGAGCCCTCTGCCGTTCACCAGACGGACGCATCCGCTCCGGACAGCCGCTCCGCGCCGCGCCGACATGGATCCGCCAGTGGTGACAAGATGGAGGACAGGAGACGGAGGGGAAAACACAGATAATATGTATAGTTGTCAGCGTGGTAATCTCCTTTGGATGGATTTTCAACTAGCCGACGATTACAAGATCGGATCGTAATCATATCTTATTGAACGGCTTTATGTTTTCCAGACGCAGGATAAATATGTTGTTATGTGGCTGCGTGGAAAGTCTGTCAGGGCGGTCGGATGAGACACCAGTCGGCTACAGGAGCTAACGAAGCTAACAGCGAGTTGTTCGGTAGCTAATCGGTGATATAACATCAAACAATAAATTAGAAACCGTTCGCTAGTATGATATATATATCATAATATATAATATATACTGCTTTACGGTCAAAATAAATTGGAAATACGCTCCAGCTAACATTGTCAGCTAGCTATTTTGTATTCATGTTGATTTGTTGTTACTGTGCAGCTAGCTAGTTACGATGCTAACGACAAAGCTAACTAGCCAGTTAGCAAGCTAGCTATTTTTTTCCTCAAGTAAAAAATATTCCTTGGATGATTTACTAGTTATGATGATTTTATAGTTATGTTAACATAGGACAACGGTCGATGAACTAGCTTTGTTTATACCACAAGATTTTCGTGGCTGAGTCAACATGTTTTAACTTTGTACCGAGCTTGTTCGGGAAGGATTCACAGGACGTATCGATAAGGACGCAGGACGCATCGATAAGGACGCATGACGTATCGATAAGGACGCAGGACGTATCGATAAGGACGCAGAAACGCATCGATCAGGACGCATCGATAAGGACGTATCGATAAGGACGCATCGATAAGGACGCATCGATAAGGATGCAAAAACGCATCGATAAGGACGCAGAAACGCATCGATAAGGACGCAGGACGCATCGATAAGGACGCACGACCTGCTGCGTTGTGTATTCTGGGTTGTAACTAACTGTTCTAGCTGGTCAGACTGTGGACAGACGACATGGCTCACTCTCCGGTTCAGAGTAGCCTGCCGGGGATGCAGGTACGCTGTTTTCACCTCATTTCCAGTAGCTAGCTAGTTAGCTAAACACCTTACCAAAGTGCTATATGGTGAAGCTAGCCCTCACCTGCTGTCAGGTGATGTAAACAATACTAAAGACATGCACAGCATGCTGCAGATAGAGAGACAGTCAATTCCCTTCCTTCATTCTGCATGTCCAATACTAGGCTGGTACAATATTTAACATTCAATTACACTAGGAGTCACATTGGGGCTTCACCATACTGATGACTAAAAGGGATAAACATCATTTAGTGACTAAAGCACTGGAAAACAGAGGATTCTCTAAGCTAGGCTAAAGGCTAAAGCACTGGAAAACAGAGGATTCTCTAAGCTAGGCTAAAGGCTAAAGCACTGGAAAACAGAGGATTCTCTAAGCTAGGCTAAAGCACTGGAAAACAGAGGATTCTCTAAGCTAGGCTAAAGGCTAAAGCACTGGAAAACAGAGGATTCTCTAAGCTAGGCTAAAGGCTAAAGCACTGGAAAACAGAGGATTCTCTAAGCTAGGCTAAAGGCTAAAGCACTGGAAAACAGAGGATTCTCTAAGCTAGGCTAAAGCACTGGAAAACAGAGGATTCTCTAAGCTAGGCTAAAGGCTAAAGCCCTTGAAAACAGAGGATTCTCTAAGCTAGGCTAAAGCACTGGAAAACAGAGGATTCTCTAAGCTAGGCTAAAGGCTAAAGCACTGGAAAACAGAGGATTCTCTAAGCTAGGCTAAAGGCTAAAGCACTGGAAAACAGAGGATTCTCTAAGCTAGGCTAAAGGCTAAAGCACTGGAAAACAGAGGATTCTCTAAGCTAGGCTAAAGGCTAAAGCACTGGAAAACAGAGGATTCTCTAAGCTAGGCTAAAGGCTAAAGCACTGGAAAACAGAGGATTCTCTAAGCTAGGCTAAAGGCTAAAGCACTGGAAAACAGAGGATTCTCTAAGCTAGGCTAAAGCACTGGAAAACAGAGGATTCTCTAAGCTAGGCTAAAGCACTGGAAAACAGAGGATTCTCTAAGCTAGGCTAAAGCACTGGAAAACAGAGGATTCTCTAAGCTAGGCTAAAGGCTAAAGCACTGGAAAACAGAGGATTCTCTAAGCTAGGCTAAAGCACTGGAAAACAGAGGATTCTCTAAGCTAGGCTAAAGGCTAAAGCACTGGAAAACAGAGGATTCTCTAAGCTAGGCTAAAGGCTAAAGCACTGGAAAACAGAGGATTCTCTAAGCTAGGCTAAAGCACTGGAAAACAGAGGATTCTCTAAGCTAGGCTAAAGGCTAAAGCACTGGAAAACAGAGGATTCTCTAAGCTAGGCTAAAGGCTAAAGCACTGGAAAACAGAGGATTCTCTAAGCTAGGCTAAAGGCTAAAGCACTGGAAAACAGAGGATTCTCTAAGCTAGGCTAAAGCACTGGAAAACAGAGGATTCTCTAAGCTAGGCTAAAGCACTGGAAAACAGAGGATTCTCTAAGCTAGGCTAAAGGCTAAAGCCCTTGAAAACAGAGGATTCTCTAAGCTAGGCTAAAGCACTGGAAAACAGAGGATTCTCTAAGCTAGGCTAAAGGCTAAAGCACTGGAAAACAGAGGATTCTCTAAGCTAGGCTAAAGGCTAAAGCACTGGAAAACAGAGGATTCTCTAAGCTAGGCTAAAGGCTAAAGCACTGGAAAACAGAGGATTCTCTAAGCTAGGCTAAAGGCTAAAGCACTGGAAAACAGAGGATTCTCTAAGCTAGGCTAAAGGCTAAAGCACTGGAAAACAGAGGATTCTCTAAGCTAGGCTAAAGGCTAAAGCACTGGAAAACAGAGGATTCTCTAAGCTAGGCTAAAGCACTGGAAAACAGAGGATTCTCTAAGCTAGGCTAAAGGCTAAAGCACTGGAAAACAGAGGATTCTCTAAGCTAGGCTAAAGGCTAAAGCACTGGAAAACAGAGGATTCTCTAAGCTAGGCTAAAGGCTAAAGCACTGGAAAACAGAGGATTCTCTAAGCTAGGCTAAAGGCTAAAGCACTGGAAAACAGAGGATTCTCTAAGCTAGGCTAAAGCACTGGAAAACAGAGGATTCTCTAAGCTAGGCTAAAGGCTAAAGCACTGGAAAACAGAGGATTCTCTAAGCTAGGCTAAAGCACTGGAAAACAGGATTCTCTAAGCTAGGCTAAAGGCTAAAGCACTGGAAAACAGAGGATTCTCTAAGCTAGGCTAAAGGCTAAAGCCCTTGAAAACAGAGGATTCTCTAAGCTAGGCTAAAGACTAAAGCACTGGAAAACAGAGGATTCTCTAAGCTAGACTAAAGCACTGGAAAACAGAGGATTCTCTAAGCTAGGCTAAAGCACTGGAAAACAGGATTCTCTAAGCTAGGCTAAAGGCTAAAGCACTGGAAAACAGAGGATTCTCTAAGCTAGGCTAAAGGCTAAAGCCCTTGAAAACAGAGGATTCTCTAAGCTAGGCTAAAGCACTGGAAAACAGGATTCTCTAAGCTAGGCTAAAGGCTAAAGCACTGGAAAACAGAGGATTCTCTAAGCTAGACTAAAGCACTGGAAAACAGAGGATTCTCTAAGCTAGGCTAAAGACTAAAGCACTGGAAAACAGAGGATTCTCTAAGCTAGGCTAAAGACTAAAGCACTGGAAAACAGAGGATTCTCTAAGCTAGGCTAAAGGCTAAAGCACTGGAAAACAGGATTCTCTAAGCTAGGCTAAAGGCTAAAGCACTGGAAAACAGAGGATTCTCTAAGCTAGGCTAAAGGCTAAAGCACTGGAAAACAGGATTCTCTAAGCTAGGCTAAAGACTAAAGCACTGGAAAACAGAGGATTCGCTAAGCTAGGCTAAAGATTTTAAGGTTGTAGACCAAAAACAGGATAATGAAAGTTCACAAAGTAACAAGTAAAGGTAGACCCACCAATTACTTTGTGTTTTTACTGATATCAACTTTTTCTTATGTATTAAGTGATTTAAAACTCGTAATTCTGTTACCAAAATCGGTAACGGAATTACTGAGAAAATCTGTTATTTGTCACCTGCTTGCTAAACAACAGGTGTAGACTAACAGTGAAATGCTGACCTACGAATCCTTTTACAACAGAGTTAAATTACAATAATAAATCATTGAAATGGGGACACAAGGAATAAATACACAGTGAATAACTAGTCAGAATAATGTTGCTATATTCAGGGCATTCAGAAAGTATTCAGACCACTTCACTTTCTCCACATTTTGTTACGTTACAGCCTTATTCTAAAATGGATTAAATACATTGTTTTCCTCATCAATCTACACACAATACCCCATAATGACATCACAATACCCCATAATGACATCACAATACGCCATAATGACATCACAATACGCCATAATGACATCACAATACGCCATAATGACATCACAATACCCCATAATGACATCACAATACCCCATAATGACATCACAATACGCCATAACGACAAACCAAAAACTGGTGTGGGGAAAAAGTCAAGGGTCTGAATACTTTCCAAAGAAGAGTACTGTAGGGTTAGGGTCACAGGTCAGGACCAGGGGAGAGTACTGTAGGGTTAGGGTCACAGGTCAGGACCAGGGGAGAGTACTGTAGGGTTAGGGTCACAGGTCAGGACCAGGGGAGAGTACTGTAGGGTTAGGGTCACAGGTCAGGACCAGGGAAGTGTACTGTAGGGTTAGGGTCACAGGTCAGGACCAGGGGAGAGTACTGTAGGGTTAGGGTCACAGGTCAGGACCAGGGGAGAGTACTGTAGGGTTAGGGTCACAGGTCAGGACCAGGGGAGAGTACTGTAGGGTTAGGGTCACAGGTCAGGACCAGGGGAGAGTACTGTAGGGTTAGGGTCACAGGTCAGGACCAGGGAAGTGTACTGTAGGGTTAGGGTCACAGGTCAGGACCAGGGGAGAGTACTGTAGGGTTAGGGTCACAGGTCAGGTGCCAGGGGAGAGTACTGTAGGGTTAGGGTCACAGGTTAGGGCCAGGGCAGAGTACTGTAGGGTTAGGGTCACAGGTCAGGGCCAGGGCAGAGTACTGTAGGGTTAGGGTCACAGGTCAGGACCAGGGCAGAGTACTGTAGGGTTAGGGTCACAGGTCAGGGCCAGGGAAGTGTACTGTAGGGTTAGGGTCACAGGTCAGGGCCAGGGGAGAGTACTGTAGGGTTAGGGTCACAGGTCAGGACCAGCTGTAGGGTTAGGGTCACAGGTCAGGTGCCAGGGGAGAGTACTGTAGGGTTAGGGTCACAGGTCAGGGCCAGGGCAGAGTACTGTAGGGTTAGGGTCACAGGTCAGGGCCAGGGCAAAGTACTGTAGGGTTAGGGTCACAGGTCAGGACCAGGGAAGTGTACTGTAGGGTTAGGGTCACAGGTCAGGACCAGGGGAGAGTACTGTAGGGTTAGGGTCACAGGTCAGGACCAGGGGAGAGTACTGTAGGGTTAGGGTCACAGGTCAGGGCCAGGGGAGAGTACTGTAGGGTTAGGGTCACAGGTCAGGGCCAGGGCAAAGTACTGTAGGGTTAGGGTCACAGGTCAGGACCAGGGAAGTGTACTGTAGGGTTAGGGTCACAGGTCAGGACCAGGGGAGAGTACTGTAGGGTTAGGGTCACAGGTCAGGACCAGGGGAGAGTACTGTAGGGTTAGGGTCACAGGTCAGGGCCAGGGGAGAGTACTGTAGGGTTAGGGTCACAGGTCAGGACCAGGGAAGTGTACTGTAGGGTTAGGGTCACAGGTCAGGACCAGGGAAGTGTACTGTAGGGTTAGGGTCACAGGTCAGGACCAGTGAAGTGTACTGTAGGGTTAGGGTCACAGATCAGGGCCAGGGGAGAGTACTGTAGGGTTAGGGTCACAGGTCAGGGCCAGGGGAGAGTACTGTAGGGTTAGGGTCACAGGTCAGGGCCAGGGGAAAGTACTGTAGGGTTAGGGTCACAGGTCAGGGCTAGGGAAGAGTACAGTAGGGTTAGGGTCACAGGTCAGGGCCAGGGAAGTGTACTGTAGGGTCAGAGCGATATCCTAGTCCCAGGTTAGGGTCAGAGCGGAGCGATATCCTAGTCCCAGGTTAGGGTCAGAGCGGAGCGATATCCTAGTCCCAGGTTAGGGTCAGAGCAAAGCGATATCCTAGTCCCAGTTTAGGGTCAGAGCGATATCCTAGTCCCAGGTTAGGGTCAGAGCGGAGCGATATCCTAGTCCCAGGTTAGGGTCAGAGCAGAGCGATATCCTAGTCCCAGGTTAGGGTCAGAGCGATATCCTAGTCCCAGGTTAGGGTCAGAGCGGAGCGATATCCTAGTCCCAGGTTAGGGTCAGAGTGATATCCTAGTCCCAGGTTAGGGTCAGAGCGATATCCTAGTCCCAGGTTAGGGTCAGAGTGATATCCTAGTCCCAGGTTAGGGTCAGAGTGATATCCTAGTCCCAGGTTAGGGTCAGAGTGATATCCTAGTCCCAGGTTAGGGTCAGAGCAGAGCGATATCCTAGTCCCAGGTTAGGGTCAGAGCGGAGCGATATCCTAGTCCCAGGTTAGGGTCAGAGCGATATCCTAGTCCCAGGTTAGGGTCAGAGTGATATCCTAGTCCCAGGTTAGGGTCAGAGCGATATCCTAGTCCCAGGTTAGGGTCAGAGTGATATCCTAGTCCCAGGTTAGGGTCAGAGCAGAGCGATATCCTAGTCCCAGGTTAGGGTCAGAGCAGAGCGATATCCTAGTCCCAGGTTAGGGTCAGAGCAGAGCGATATCCTAGTCCCAGGTTAGGGTCAGAGCAGAGAGATATCCTAGTCCCAGGTTAGGCTCAGAGCGATATCCTAGTCCCAGGTTAGGGTCAGAGCGGAGCAATATCCTAGTCCCAGGTTAGGGTCAGAGCAGAGCGATATCCTAGTCCCAGGTTAGGGTCAGAGCAGAGCGATATCCTAGTCCCAGGTTAGGGTCAGATCAGAGCGATATCCTAGTCCCAGGTTAGGGTCAGAGCGATATCCTAGTCCCAGTTTAGGGTCAGAGCGATATCCTAGTCCCAGGTTAGGGTCAGAGCGGAGCGATATCCTAGTCCCAGGTTAGGGTCAGAGCAGAGCGATATCCTAGTCCCAGGTTAGGGTCAGAGCAGAGCGATATCCTAGTCCCAGGTTAGGGTCAGAGCGATATCCTAGTCCCAGGTTAGGGTCAGAGCAGAGCGATATCCTAGTCCCAGGTTAGGGTCAGAGCGATATCCTAGTCCCAGGTTAGGGTCAGAGCAGAGCGATATCCTAGTCCCAGGTTAGGGTCAGATCAGAGCGATATCCTAGTCCCAGGTTAGGGTCAGAGCGATATCCTAGTCCCAGGTTAGGGTCAGAGCGATATCCTAGTCCCAGTTTAGGGTCAGAGCGATATCCTAGTCCCAGTTTAGGGTCAGAGCGGAGCGATATCCTAGTCCCCGGTTAGGGTCAGAGCAGAGCGATATCCTAGTCCCAGGTTAGGGTCAGAGCAGAGCGATATCCTAGTCCCAGGTTAGGGTCAGAGCGATATCCTAGTCCCAGGTTAGGGTCAGAGCGATATCCTAGTCCCAGGTTAGGGTCAGAGCGGAGCGATATCCTAGTCCCAGGTTAGGGTCAGAGGAGAGCGATATCCTAGTCCCAGGTTAGGGTCAGAGCGGAGCGATATCCTAGTCCCAGGTTAGGGTCAGAGCGATATCCTAGTCCCAGGTTAGGGTCAGAGCAGAGCGATATCCTAGTCCCAGGTTAGGGTCAGAGCGGAGCGATATCCTAGTCCCAGGTTAGGGTCAGAGCGGAGCAATATCCTAGTCCCAGGTTAGGGTCAGAGCGATATCCTAGTCCCAGGTTAGGGTCAGAGTGATATCCTAGTCCCAGGTTAGGGTCAGAGCAGAGTGATATCCTAGTCCCAGGTTAGGGTCAGAGCAGAGTGATATCCTAGTCCCAGGTTAGGGTCAGAGCGATATCCTAGTCCCAGGTTAGGGTCAGAGTGATATCCTAGTCCCAGGTTAGGGTCAGATCAGAGCGATATCCTAGTCCCAGGTTAGGGTCAGAGCGATATCCTAGTCCCAGGTTAGGGTCAGAGCGATATCCTAGTCCCAGTTTAGGGTCAGAGCGATATCCTAGTCCCAGGTTAGGGTCAGAGCGGAGCGATATCCTAGTCCCCGGTTAGGGTCAGAGCAGAGCGATATCCTAGTCCCAGGTTAGGGTCAGAGCAGAGCGATATCCTAGTCCCAGGTTAGGGTCAGAGCGATATCCTAGTCCCAGGTTAGGGTCAGAGCGATATCCTAGTCCCAGGTTAGGGTCAGAGCGGAGCGATATCCTAGTCCCAGGTTAGGGTCAGAGGAGAGCGATCTCCTAGTCCCAGGTTAGGGTCAGAGCGGAGCGATATCCTAGTCCCAGGTTAGGGTCAGAGCGATATCCTAGTCCCAGGTTAGGGTCAGAGCAGAGCGATATCCTAGTCCCAGGTTAGGGTCAGAGCGGAGCGATATCCTAGTCCCAGGTTAGGGTCAGAGCGGAGCGATATCCTAGTCCCAGGTTAGGGTCAGAGCGATATCCTAGTCCCAGGTTAGGGTCAGAGTGATATCCTAGTCCCAGGTTAGGGTCAGAGCAGAGTGATATCCTAGTCCCAGGTTAGGGTCAGAGTGATATCCTAGTCCCAGGTTAGGGTCAGAGCAGAGTGATATCCTAGTCCCAGGTTAGGGTCAGAGCGATATCCTAGTCCCAGGTTAGGGTCAGAGTGATATCCTAGTCCCAGGTTAGGGTCAGAGTGATATCCTAGTCCCAGGTTAGGGTCAGAGCAGAGCGATATCCTAGTCCCATGTTAGGGTCAGAGCAGAGCGATATCCTAGTCCCAGGTTAGGGTCAGAGCAGAGCGATATCCTAGTCCCAGATTAGGGTCAGAGCAGAGCGATATCCTAGTCCCAGGTTAGGGTCAGAGTGATATCCTAGTCCCAGGTTAGGGTCAGAGCGATATCCTAGTCCCAGGTTAGGGTCAGAGCGATATCCTAGTCCCAGGTTAGGGTCAGAGCGATATCCTAGTCCCAGGTTAGGGTCAGAGTGATATCCTAGTCCCAGGTTAGGGTCAGAGTGATATCCTAGTCCCAGGTTAGGGTCAGAGCGATATCCTAGTCCCAGGTTAGGGTCAGAGCGATATCCTAGTCCCAGGTTAGGGTCAGAGCGATATCCTAGTCCCAGTGTGCGCTATACAGAGGACGTTTTGGCTTCATCATTGCTGCAGTGTTGCAACATGTTGTTGACAAAATAATGCTGATATCATTTAACTCTTATCACATGTCATGTAATCAACTTCTAAGCACTGCTGCTCTCCCTCCCTCTCTCCCTCCCTCTCTCCCTCCCTCTCTCTCTCCCTCTCTCCCTCCCTTCTCTCTCCCTCTCTTCTCTCTCCTCTCCCTCCCTGCTCTCTCCTCTCCCTCCCTTCTCTCTCCTCTCCTCTCTCTCTCCCTCCCCCTCCCTCTCTCTCCCTCTCCCCCTCCTCCCCTCCCTCTCCCCCTCCTCCCCTCTCTCTCTCTCCCCTCCTCCCCCTTCTCTCTCCTCCCCTCTCTCCCTCCCCCTCCTCCCCTCCCTCTCCCCCTCTCTCCCCCCCTCCCTCTCCCCCTCCCCCTCCTCCTCCCCCTCCCTCTCTCTCCCCCCCTCCCTCTCTCTCTCCCTCCCTCCCCCTCCTCCCCTCTCTCTCCCCCTCCTCCCCTCCCTCTCCCCCTCCTCCCCTCTCTCTCTCTCCCCTCCTCGCCCTTCTCCCTCCCTCTCTCTCTCCCTCCTCCCCTCCTCTCCCTCCTCCCCTCCTCTCCCCCTCCCTCCCCCCTCCCCCTCCCTCCCCCTCCTCCTCTCCCTCTCCCCCTCCTCCCCTCTCTCTCTCTCCCTCCCTCCCTCCTCTCCCCCTCCCTCTCTCCCTCCCTCCTCCCCTCCTCTCCCCCTCCCTCTCTCCCTCCTCCCTCCCCCCCTCCTGTAGAACCTGAAGGCAGATCCAGAGGAGTTGTTCACTAAGTTGGAGAGGATAGGTAAAGGCTCGTTCGGTGAGGTGTTTAAAGGAATAGACAAGAGGACTCAGAAGGTGGTGGCCGTTAAGATCATTGACCTGGAGGAGGCTGAGGATGAGATGGAGGACATCCAGCAGGAGATCACTGTGTTGAGTCAGTGTGACAGCCCCTTCATCACCAAGTACTATGGATCCTACCTGAAGGTAGGTCATAGGGTTAGGGATCAGGGTTAAAGGTCACGGAGCTGTCCTAACACCTCCTCTGTTAGATCTGGAGGAACCATCCCCTGTCCTAACACCTCCTGATCTGGAGGAACCAGCCCCCTGTCCTAACACCTCCTGATCTGGAGGAACCATCCCTGTCCTAACACCTCCTGATCTGGAGTAACCAGCCCCCATTCCTAACACCTCCTCTGTTAGATCTGGAGGAGCCAGCCCCCTGTCCTAACCCCTCCTGATCTGGAGGAACCACCACCCTGTCCTAACACCTCCTTTGTTAGATCTGGAGGAACCATCCCCTGTCCTAACACCTCCTGATCTGGAGGAACCAGCCCCTGTCCTAACACCTCCTGATCTGGAGGAGCCAGCCCCCATTCCTAACACCTCCTGATCTGGAGGAGCCAGCCCCCATTCCTAACACCTCTGTAACTGGTCTCTCTTGTCGTCTTCAGGAGGCCAAGCTGTGGATCATTATGGAGTATCTCGGAGGAGGCTCTGCGTTGGATCTGGTGAGTGATGTTACCAGTAGTCAGACAATATGTGGACGTTGTGCTAGCTAACGGGGGGCGGTTGTGCTAGCTAACAGGGCGGTTGTGCTAGCTAACGCGGGCGGTTGTGTGAGTTGTGCTAGCTAACGGGGGGCGGTTGTGTGAGTTGAGCTAGCTAACGGGGCGGTTGTGCTAGCTAACGCGGGCGGTTGTGTGAGTTGAGCTAGCTAACGGGGCGGTTGTGCTAGCTAACGGGGGGCGGTTGTGTGAGTTGAGCTAGCTAACGGGGCGGTTGTGCTAGCTAACGCGGGCGGTTGTGTGAGTTGCGCTAGCTAACGGGGGCGGTTGTGCTAGCTAACGGGGGCGGTTGTGCTAGCTAACGGGCGGTTGTGCTAGCTAACGCGGGCGGTTGTGTGAGTTGTGCTAGCTAACGGGGGGCGGTTGTGTGAGTTGAGCTAGCTAACGCGGGCGGTTGTGTGAGTTGCGCTAGCTAACGGGGCGGTTGTGTGAGTTGCGCTAGCTAACCCGGGCAGTTGTGTGAGTTGCGCTAGCTAACGGGGCGGTTGTGTGAGTTGCGCTAGCTAACGGGGCGGTTGTGCTAGCTAACGGGGGCGGTTGTGCTAGCTAACGCGGGCGGTTGTGTGAGTTGCGCTAGCTAACGGGGCGGTTGTGTGAGTTGCGCTAGCTAACGGGGGGCGGTTGTGTGAGTTGTGCTAGCTAACGGGGCGGTTGTGTGAGTTGCGCTAGCTAACGGGGCGGTTGTGTGAGTTGCGCTAGCTAACGGGGGCGGTTGTGTGAGTTGCGCTAGCTAACGGGGGCGGTTGTGTGAGTTGTGCTAGCTAACGGGGCGGTTGTGCTAGCTAACGGGGATGGTTGTGTGAGTTGAGCTAGCTAACGGGGATGGTTGTGTGAGTTGCACTAGCTAACGGGGGCGGTTGTGTGAGTTGTGCTAGCTAACGGGGCGGTAGTGTGAGTTGCGCTAGCTAACGCGGGTGGTTGTGTGAGTTGTGATAGCTAACTGGGGGCGGCTGCGCTAGCTAACGGGGGCGATTGTGCTAGCTAACGGAGGCGGTTGTGTGAGTTGCGCTAGCTAACGAGGGGCGGTTGTGTGCGTTGCGCTAGCTAACGGGGGGCGGTTGTGTGCGTTGCGCTAGCTAACGGGGGCGGTTGTGTGCGTTGCGCTAGCTAACGGGGGCGGTTGTGCTAGCTAACGGGGATGGTTGTGTGAGTTGAGCTAGCTAACGGGGCGGTTGTGTGAGTTGCGCTAGCTAACGGGGGCGGTTGTGTGAGTTGTGCTAGCTAACGGGGGGCGGTTGTGCTAGCTAACGGGGATGGTTGTGTGAGTTGAGCTAGCTAACGGGGATGGTTGTGTGAGTTGAGCTAGCTAACGGGGGGCGGTTGTGTGAGTTGCGCTAGCTAACGGGGCGGTTGTGCTAGCTAACGGGGATGGTTGTGTGAGTTGAGCTAGCTAACGGGGAGGGTTGTGTGAATTGCGCTAGCTAACGGGGGCGGTTGTGTGCGTTGCGCTAGCTAACGGGGCGGTTGTGCTAGCTAACGGGGATGGTTGTGTGAGTTGAGCTAGCTAACGGGGCGGTTGTGTGAGTTGCGCTAGCTAACGGGGCGGTTGTGTGAGTTGTGCTAGCTAACGGGGGCGGTTGTGCTAGCTAACGGGGATGGTTGTGTGAGTTGAGCTAGCTAACGGGGATGGTTGTGTGCGTTGAGCTAGCTAACGGGGGCGGTTTTGTGAGTTGCGCTAGCTAACGGGGGGCGGTTGTGTGAGTTGCGCTAGCTAACGGGGCGGTTGTGTGCGTTGTGCTAGCTAACGGGGCGGTTGTGCTAGCTAACGGGGGCGGTTGTGCTAGCTAACGGGGGCGGTTGTGTGAGTTGAGCTAGCTAACGGGGCGGTTGTGTGAGTTGCGCTAGCTAACGGGGGCGGTTGTGTGCGTTGCGCTAGCTAACGGGGCGGTTGTGCTAGCTAACGGGGGCGGTTGTGCTAGCTAACGGGGATGGTTGTGTGTGTTGAGCTAGCTAACGGGGGCGGTTGTGTGAGTTGTGCTAGCTAACGGGGCGGTTGTGTGAGTTGCGCTAGCTAACGGGGCGGTTGTGCTAGCTAACGGGGATGGTTGTGTGAGTTGAGCTAGCTAACGGGGATGGTTGTGTGAATTGCGCTAGCTAACGGGGGCGGTTGTGTGAGTTGCGCTAGCTAACGGGGGCGGTTGTGTGAGTTGCGCTAGCTAACGGGGGCGGTTGTGTGAGTTGCGCTAGCTAACGGGGCGGTTGTGCTAGCTAACGGGGATGGTTGTGTGAGTTGAGCTAGCTAACGGGGATGGTTGTGTGAGTTGAGCTAGCTAACGGGGGGCGGTTGTGTGAGTTGCGCTAGCTAACGGGGGGCGGTTGTGTGAGTTGCGCTAGCTAACCGGGGCGGTTGTGTGAGTTGCGCTAGCTAATGGGGGCGGTTGTGTGAGTTGCGCTAGCTAACGGGGGCGGTTGTGTGAGTTGCGCTAGCTAACGGGGGGCGGTTGTGTCAGTTGCGCTAGCTAACGGGGGGCGGTTGTGTCAGTTGCGCTAGCTAACGTGGGCGGGTGTGAGTTGCGCTAGCTAACGTGGGCGGGTGTGAGTTGCGCTAGCTAACGTGGGCGGGTGTGAGTTGAGCTAGCTAACGGAGGCGGTTGTGTGAGTTGCGCTAGCTAACGGGGGCGGTTGTCTGAGTTGCGCTAGCTAACGGGGATGGCTGTGTGAGTTGCGATAGCTAACGGGGGCGGTTGTGTGTTTTTCCAGTTGGAGCCGGGGTTGCTGGATGAGACTCAGATCGCTACCATCCTCAGAGAGATTCTGAAGGGTCTGGAATACCTCCACTCAGAGAAGAAGATACACAGAGATATCAAAGGTACTAAATAGCATGGATGCTAGTAGGGGCTAACCTAGCTAACAGGGGTACGAGTAGGGGCTAACCTAACTAACAGGGATACTAGTAGGGGCTAACCTAGCTAACAGGGGCTAACCTAGCTAACAGGGATACTAGTAGGGGCTAACCTAGCTAACAGGGATACTAGTAGGGGCTAACCTAACTAACAGGGATCCTAGTAGGGGCTAACCTAACTAACAGGGATACTAGTAGGGGCTAACCTAGCTAACAGGGATACTAATAGGGGCTAACCTAGCTAACCTAGCTAACATGGATACTAGTAGGGGCTAACCTAACTAGCAGGGGTACTAGTAGGGGCTAACCTAACTAACAGGGATACTAGTAGGGGCTAACCTAACTAGCAGGGGTACTAGTAGGGGCTAACCTAACTAACAGGGATACTAGTAGGGGCTAACCTAGCTAACAGGGATACTAGTAGGGGCTAACCTAGCTAACATGGATACTAGTAGGGGCTAACCTAACTAGCAGGGGTACTAGTAGGGGCTAACCTAACTAACAGGGATACTAGTAGGGGCTAACCTAACTAGCAGGGATACTAGTAGGGGCTAACCTAACTAACAGGGATACTAGTAGGGGCTAACCTAACTAGCAAGGTTACTAGTAGGGGCTAACCTAACTAACAGGGATACTAGTAGAGGCTAACCTAACTAGCAGGGGTACTAGTAGGGGCTAACCTAACTAGCAGGGATACTAGTAGGGGCTAACCTAGCTAACAGGGGCTAACCTAGCTAACAGGGGTACGAGTAGGGGCTAACCTAGCTAACAGGGGAACGAGTAGGGGCTAACCTAGCTAACAGGGATACTATTTGGGGCTAACAGGGATACTAGTAGGGGCTAACCTAGCTAACAGGGATAATAGTAGGGGCTAAGCTAGCTAACATGGATACTAGTAGGGGCTAACCTAGCTAACAGGGATACTAGTAGGGGCTGACCTAACTAGCAGGGGTACTAGTAGGGGCTAACCTAACTAGCATGGATACTAGTAGGGGCTAACCTAACTAGCATGGATACTAGTAGGGGCTAACTTAGCTGGACAGCGATACTAGTAGGTGTTCACCTAGCTAACAGGGGTACTAGTAGGGGCTAGCAGGGATACTAGTAAGGGCTAACCTAACTAACAGGGATACAAGTAGGGGCTAACCTAACTAACAGGGATACTAGTAGGGGCTAACCTAACTAACAGGGGTACTAGTAGGGGTTAACCTAGCTAACAGGGATACTAGTAGGGGCTAACCTAACTAACAGGAATACTAGTAGGGGCTAACCTAACTAGCATGGATGCTAGTAGGGGCTAACCTAACTAGCAGGGGTACTAGTAGGGGCTAACCTAACTAGCATGGATACTAGTAGGGGCTAACTTAGCTGGACAGCGATACTAGTAGGTGTTCACCTAGCTAACAGGGGTACTAGTAGGGGCTAGCAGGGATACTAGTAGGGGCTAACCTAACTAACATGGGTACTAGTAGGGGCTAACCTAGCTAACAGGGATACTAGTAGGGGCTAACCTAACTAGCAGGGGTACTAGAAGGGGCTAACCTAACTAACAGGGATCCTAGTAGGGGCTAACAGGGATACTAGTAGGGGCTGACCTAGCTAACAGGGATACTAGTAGGGGCTAACCTAGCTAACAGGGATACTAGTAGGGGCTAACCTAGCTAACAGGGATACTAGTAGGGGCTAACCTAACTAGCAGGGATACTAGTAGGGGCTGACAGGGTTAATGTAGAAGGTCCAGAGACATCAGCAGTACTGACAGGGTTAATGTCGAAGGTACAGAGAGACATCAGCAGTACTGACAGGGTTAATGTACCCCCTGGTTCCATTCTGGGTTTGAGTCCTGGTCGGGGCCTACCACCTGGTTCCATTCTGGGTTTGAGTCCTGGTCGGGTCTACCCCCTGGTTCCATTCTGGGTTTGAGTCCTGGTCGGGCCTACCCCCTGGTTCCATTCTGGGTTTGAGTCCTGGTCGGGGCCTACCACCTGGTTCCATTCTGGGTTTGAGTCCTGGTCGGGCCTACCCCCTTGGTTCCATTCTGGGTTTGAGTTCTGGTCGGGGCCTACCCCCTTGGTTCCATTCTGGGTTTGAGTCCTGGTCGGGGCCTACCACCTGGTTCCATTCTGGTTTTGAGTCCTGGTCGGGGCCTACCACCTGGTTCCATTCTGGGTTTGAGTCCTGGTCGGGTCTACCCCCTGGTTCCATTCTGGGTTTGAGTCCTGGTCGGGTCTACCCCCTGGTTCCATTCTGGGTTTGAGTCCTGGTCGGGCCTACCCCCTGGTTCCATTCTGGGTTTGAGTCCTGGTCGGGCCTACCCTCTGGTTCCATTCTGGGTCTGAGTCCTGGTCGGGGCCTACCCCCCTGGTTCCATTCTGGGTTTGAGTCCTGGTCGGGCTACCCCCTGTTTCCATTCTGGGTTTGAGTCCTGGTCGGGCCCCTGGTTCCATTCTGGATTTGAGTCCTGGTCGGGGCCTACCCCCTGGTTCCATTCTGGGTTTGAGTCCTGGTCGGGGCCTACCCCCCTGGTTCCATTCTGGGTTTGAGTCCTGGTCGGGCCTACCCTCTGGTTCCATTCTGGGTTTGAGTCCTGGTCGGGGCCTACCCTCTGGTTCCATTCTGGGTTTGAGTCCTGGTCGGGGGCTACCCCCTGGTTCCATTCTGGGTTTGAGTCCTGGTCGGGCCTACCCCCTTGGTTCCATTCTGGGTTTGAGTTCTGGTCGGGGCCTACCCCCTTGGTTCCATTCTGGGTTTGAGTTCTGGTCGGGGCCTACCCCCTTGGTTCCATTCTGGGTTTGAGTCCTGGTCGGGGCCTACCACCTGGTTCCATTCTGGGTTTGAGTCCTGGTCGGGTCTACCCCCTGGTTCCATTCTGGGTTTGAGTCCTGGTCGGGTCTACCCCCTGGTTCCATTCTGGGTTTGAGTCCTGGTCGGGCCTACCCCTGGTTCCATTCTGGGTTTGAGTCCTGGTCGGGCCTACCCCCTGTTTCCATTCTGGGTTTGAGTCCTGGTCGGGCCCCTGGTTCCATTCTGGATTTAAGTCCTGGTCGGGCCTACCCCTGGTTCCATTCTGGGTTTGAGTCCTGGTCGGGGCCTACCCCCCTGGTTCCATTCTGGGTTTGAGTCCTGGTCGGGCCTACCCTCTGGTTCCATTCTGGGTTTGAGTCCTGGTCGGGGCCTACCCCCCTGGTTCCATTCTGGGTTTGAGTCCTGGTCGGGCCTACCCCCTGTTTCCATTCTGGGTTTGAGTCCTGGTCGGGCCCCTGGTTCCATTCTGGGTTTGAGTCCTGGTCGGGGCCTACCCCGTGGTTCCATTCTGGGTTTGAGTCCTGGTCGGGCCTACCCCCTGGTTCCATTCTGGGTTTGAGTCCTGGTCGGGTCGGGCCTACCCCCTGGTTCCATTCTGGGTTTGAGTCCTGGCCGGGCCTACCCCCTGGTTCCATTCTGGGTTTGAGTCCTGGTCGGGGCCTACCCTCTGGTTCCATTCTGGGTTTGAGTCCTGGTCGGGGCCTACCCCCTTGGTTCCATTCTGAGTTCGAGTCCTGGTCGGGGCCTACCCCCTTGGTTCCATTCTGAGTTTGAGTCCTGGTCGGGGCCTACCCTCTGGTTCCATTCTGAGTTTGAGTCCTGGTCGGGGCCTACCCCCTTGGTTCCATTCTGGGTTTGAGTCCTGGTCGGGGCCTACCCCCGTGGTTCCATTCTGGGTTTGAGTCCTGGTCGGGGCCTACCCCCTGGTTCCATTCTGGGTTTGAGTCCTGGTCGGGGCCTACCCTCTGGTTCCATTCTGGGTTTGAGTCCTGGTCGGGGCCTACCCTCTGGTTCCATTCTGGGTTTGAGTCCTGGTCAGGGCCTACCCCCTTGGTTCCATTCTGAGTTCGAGTCCTGGTCGGGGCCTACCCCCTTGGTTCCATTCTGGGTTTGAGTCCTGGTCGGGGCCTACCCCCTGGTTCCATTCTGGGTTTGAGTCCTGGTCGGGGCCTACCCCTTTGGTTCCATTCTGGGTTTGAGTCCTGGTCGGGGCCTACCCCCTTGGTTCCATTCTGGATTTGAGTCCTGGTCGGGGCCTACCCCCTGGTTCCATTCTGGGTTTGAGTCCTGGTCGGGGCCTACCCCCTTTTTTCCATTCTGGGTTTGAGTCCTGGTCGGGGCCTACCCCCTTGGTTCCATTCTGGATTTGAGTCCTGGTCGGGGCCTACCCCCTGGTTCCATTCTGGGTTTGAGTCCTGGTCGGGGCCTACCCCCTTGGTTCCATTCTGGGTTTGAGTCCTGGTCGGGGCCTACCCCCTTGGTTCCATTCTGGATTTGAGTCCTGGTCGGGGCCTACCCCCTGGTTCCATTCTGGGTTTGAGTCCTGGTCGGGGCCTACCCCCTGGTTCCATTCTGGGTTTGAGTCCTGGTCGGGGCCTACCCCCTTGGTTCCATTCTGGATTTGAGTCCTGGTCGGGGCCTACCCCCTGGTTCCATTCTGGGTTTGAGTCCTGGTCGGGGCCTACCCCCTTGGTTCCATTCTGGGTTTGAGTCCTGGTCGGGGCCTACCCCCTTGGTTCCATTCTGGGTTTGAGTCCTGGTCGGGGCCTACCCCATTTGGCTTCATTGTGATCCAAACTGCTCTCTTCTCTCCCTCAGCTGCCAACGTTCTGCTGTCGGACCGTGGGGAGGTGAAGCTGGCAGACTTCGGGGTGGCTGGACAGCTAACCGATACCCAACTCAAACGCAGCACCTTCGTTGGCACGCCCTTCTGGATGGCTCCAGAGGTCATCAAGCAGTCAGCCTACGACTGTAAGGTGAGAGGTCAGAGGTTACAGTAAGGCTACGACTCTATGGTGAGAGGTCAGGGATCATACAGGAAGTTCTGTTTATAATGACAACAAAGAAGTTATCCCAAATGCCACACAAGGCCTACATCTGAATTGGCACCCTATTCTCTATATAGTACACTAGCCCATAGGACTCTGGTCAATCGTAATTCCTATTATATAAACAGTAGGGTGTGATTTTTGGATGGTCCTAAGGTGAAAACATCTCTCTCTCTCTCTCTCTCTGTCCCCTGTGTGTGTTGCAGGCAGACATCTGGTCCCTGGGTATAACGTGTATAGAGCTGGCTAAAGGAGAACCCCCACACTCTGAGCTACACCCTATGAAAGTGCTCTTCCTTATCCCAAAGAACACCCCTCCTACCCTGGAGGGGAACTACAGCAAGACCCTGAAGGAGTTCGTGGAGGCCTGCCTGAACAAGGAGCCAAGATTCGTTAGTGTTCACTTTTCAAACCCCAAACCCAACTGGTTTCAACTGGTTTCAACTGGTTTCAACTGGTTTCAACTGGTTTCAACTGGTTTTACTTCCTTTTGAAGTGTTCTGTTAGGAAACACTTTAACCTCTCTAGGGTAGGTGGGACGCAATCGTCCCACACTATTCAACAGCCAGTGAAAAATCAGAGCCACAAAATGTCATAATTCAAAGTTCTCAAACATAGGACTATTTTACACCATTTTATAGATACACTTCTCCTGAATCGAACCACGTTGTCCGATTTCCAAAAGGCTTTACAGCGAAAGCAAAACATTAGATTATGTTAGGAGAGTACATAGACACAAATAACCACACAGCCATTTTCCAAGCAACTAGCACGCATCACAAATACCCAAAACCACAGCTAAATGCAGCACTAACCTTTGACGATCTTCATCAGATGACACTCCTAGGACATCATGTTACACAATACATGTATGTTTTGTTCGATAAAGTTCATATTTATATCTAAAAACAGCATTTTACATCGGCGCTTGATGTTCAGAAAATATACTGCCTCCAATACTGCCGGTGAACCAGCACTACAATTTACAAAAATACTCGTCATAAACGTTGATAAAGTATTAAACTGTTATTCAAAGAATTATAGATGAACATCTCCTTTATGCTAACGCTGTGAAAGATTTCAAAATAACTTTACTGGGAAAGCACACTTTGCAATAATCTGAGTACTGCGCTCAGAAAAATACACTAGGCAATACAGATACCTGCCATTTTGGAGTCATCTAAAATATTAAATAGCTTTAGAAATATTCCTTTACCTTTGATGATCTTCATCAGAAGGCACTTCCAGGAATCCCAGGTCCACAATAAATGTTGTTTTGTTCAATAAACTTCATAATTTATGTCCAAATAGCTCCTTGTTGTTAGCGCATTCAGTTCAGCTACTCCAAATGTTGTAAGCGCGCCGAAAATGTCACGAAGAAAAGTAAAAAAAAAGTTATATTTCCGTTCGTTCAAACATGTCAAACATGTCAAACGTTGTAAAGCATCAATCTTTAGGGCCTTTAGAACTTGAAACTTCAGTAATATTCCAACCGGACGGTTCCAGTGTCTTGAAAAACGTTTTGGAACACAGGTCCCTTCTCGCGTGAATGCGCGCCAATGAACTGATGGGTCTACAACTTCCCAGGCTTCTTGTTCGGTCTCTGTTCATCGTAGACGCCTCAAACAACTTTCTAAAGACTGTTGACATCTAGTGGAAGCCTTAGGAAGTGCAAAATGACCCCTAACTCACTGTGTGTTCGATTGGCAATGACTTGAAAGGACTACAAGCGGCAGAATTCTCACTTCCTGGTTGGATTTTTCTCAGGTTTTTGCCTGCCATATGAGTTCTGTTATACTCACAGACATCATTCAAACAGTTTTAGATACTTCAGAGTGTTTTCTATCCAAATCTACTAATAATATGCATATTCTAGTTCCTGGGCCCGAGTAGTAGGCCGTTTAATTTGGGGACGTTTTTCATCCGGCCGTGAAAATACTGCCCCCTACCCTAGAGAGGTTTTAAACCCCAAACCCAACTGGTTTCAACTGGTTTCAACTTCCTTTTGAAATGTTCTGTTAGGAAACACTTTCAAACCCCAATCCCAACTGGTTTCAACTGGTTTCACTTCCATTTGTTGGCCTGGCAATATCAGAGAGCATTTGGAAGTTATTTGTGCATCTCTCCGCTCCTCACCTTGCTTACAATTTATTTTTCTTCTCATCCCTACCGCTTTCCTCCTTCCCTTCCCTTTCCCCCTCTCTCTCTCTCTCTCGCTCTGTGCAGAGGCCCACTGCCAAAGAGCTGTTGAAACACAAGCTGATTGTGCGTCACGCCAAGAAGACGTCGTACCTGACAGAGCTGGTGGATAAATACAGGAGGTGGAAGGCTGAGCAGACCAGACAGCAGGCAGAGTCCAGCTCAGACGAGTCTGACTCGTAAGTCAGGATCAGACCTAGACAGCAGGCAGAGTCCAGCTCAGATGAGTCTGACTCGTAAGTCAGGATCAGACCAGACAGCAGGCAGAGTCCAGCTCAGACGAGTCTGACTCGTAAGTCAGGATCAGACCAGACAGCAGGCAGAGTCCAGCTCAGACGAGTCTGACTCGTAAGTCAGGATCAGACCAGACAGCAGGCAGAGTCCAGCTCAGACGAGTCTGACTCGTAAGTCAGGATCAGACCAGACAGCAGGCAGAGTCCAGCTCAGACGAGTCTGACTCGTAAGTCAGGATCAGACCAGACACCAGGCAGAGTCCAGCTCAGACGAGTCTGACTCGTAAGTCAGGATCAAACCAGACAGCAGGCAGAGTCCAGCTCAGACGAGTCTGACTCGTAAGTCAGGATCAGACCAGACAGCAGGCAGAGTCCAGCTCAGACGAGTCTGACTCGTAAGTCAGGATCAGACCAGACAGCAGGCAGAGTCCAGCTCAGACGAGTCTGACTCGTAAGTCAGGATCAGACCAGACAGCAGGCAGAGTCCAGCTCAGACGAATCTGACTCGTAAGTCAGGATCAGACCTAGACAGCAGGCAGAGTCCAGCTCAGACGAGTCTGACTCGTAAGTCAGGATCAGACCAGACAGCAGGCAGAGTCCAGCTCAGACGAGTCTGACTCGTAAGTCAGGATCAGACCAGACAGCAGGCAGAGTCCAGCTCAGACGAGTCTGACTCGTAAGTCAGGATCAGACCTAGACAGCAGGCAGAGTCCAGCTCAGACGAGTCTGACTCGTAAGTCAGGATCAGACCAGACAGCAGGCAGAGTCCAGCTCAGACGAGTCTGACTCGTAAGTCAGGATCAGACCAGACAGCAGGCAGAGTCCAGCTCAGACGAGTCTGACTCGTAAGTCAGGATCAGACCAGACAGCAGGCAGAGTCCAGCTCAGACGAGTCTGACTCGTAAGTCAGGATCAGACCAGACAGCAGGCAGAGTCCAGCTCAGACGAGTCTGACTCGTAAGTCAGGATCAGACCAGACAGCAGGCAGAGTCCAGCTCAGACGAGGTCTGACTCGTAAGTCAGGATCAGACCAGACAGCAGGCAGAGTCCAGCTCAGACGAGTCTGACTCGTAAGTCAGGATCAGACCAGACAGCAGGCAGAGTCCAGCTCAGACGAGTCTGACTCGTAAGTCAGGATCAGACCTAGACAGCAGGCAGAGTCCAGCTCAGACGAGTCTGACTCGTAAGTCAGGATCAGACCAGACAGCAGGCAGAGTCCAGCTCAGACGAGTCTGACTCGTAAGTCAGGATCAGACCTAGACTGCATACTAAGTGGAATCCTCTTCCCTTTGCAGTGCACGACTTTAACCAGGACTATTGAGTCATACTGTCACGCTGAGCCAATTGGACTCCTGACTCTGGTCTCTCTTGTCCAATCAGGGAGCACGATGGGCAAGCGTCGGGCGGGGACAACTTCGGTAGTGATGACTGGGTCTTCACCATCAGAGAGAAGGATCTTAAGAAAGTCCAGAACGGTGGAGAGGGACAGGAAGTGGAGAGAGGAGACATTTCAAGGAGGCTGTATTCCACCAGCCTGTCCACCATCATCTCTCCTTCTCTGGCCGAAGTAAGAAGCTCTCTGCTGTCTTGGCGCCGACAGACCAACCCGGCCACGGGGTTGTCCATCACCCGCTGGGTGTTGATGGAAATATACAGGAACATCTCCTGAACACATCAATCTGCCCCCTTAAACCCTGAAAACAAATAATTATATTTATTGTCCCACCTCTAGAATAAAAATTAAATCTTCTGGGTTCACCGATCTGTTTAGACGACGTGATGTTCACAGTTTCAAATAAGGTCCCACTTCCTGTCTGTCTGCTGTCTGCCAGTCACCACACTACCCTGCTACAGCATACTGTCTGTCTGTCTGCTGTCTGTCACCACACTACCCTGCTACAGCATACTGTCTGTCTGTCTGCTGTCTGTCACCACACTACCCTGCTACAGCATACTGTCTGTCTGCTGTCTGTCACCACACTACCCTGCTACAGCATACTGTCTGTCTGCTGTCAGTCACCACACTACCCTGCTACAACATACTGTCTGTCTGCTGTCTGTCACCACACTACCCTGCTACAGCATACTGTCTGTCTGTCTGCTGTCTGTCACCACACTACCCTGCTACAGCATACTGTCTGTCTGCTGTCTGCCAGTCACCACACTACCCTGCTACAGCATACTGTCTGTCTGTCTGCTGTCTGTCACCACACTACCCTGCTACAGCATACTGTCTGTCTGCTGTCTGTCAGTCACCACACTACCCTGCTACAGCATACTGTCTGTCTGTCTGCTGTCTGTCACCACACTACCCTGCTACAGCATACTGTCTGTCTGCTGTCTGTCACCACACTACCCTGCTACAGCATACTGTCTGTCTGTCTGCTGTCTGTCACCACACTACCCTGCTACAGCATACTGTCTGTCTGCTGTCTGTCACCACACTACCCTGCTACAGCATACTGTCTGTCAGTCACCACACTACCCTGCTACAGCATACTGTCTGTCTGCTGTCTGTCACCACACTACCCTGCTACAGCATACTGTCTGTCTGCTGTCTGTCACCACACTACCCTGCTACAGCATACTGTCTGTCTGCTGTCTGTCACCACACTACCCTGCTACAGCATACTGTCTGTCTGCTGTCTGTCACCACACTACCCTGCTACAGCATACTGTCTGTCTGCTGTCTGTCACCACACTACCCTGCTACAGCATACTGTCTGTCTGTCTGCTGTCAGTCACCACACTACCCTGCTACAGCATACTGTCTGTCTGCTGTCTGTCAGTCACCACACTACCCTGCTACAACATACTGTCTGTCTGCTGTCTGTCACCACACTACCCTGCTACAGCATACTGTCTGTCTGTCTGCTGTCTGTCACCACACTACCCTGCTACAACATACTGTCTGTCTGCTGTCTGTCACGACACTACCCTGCTACAGCATACTGTCTGTCTGCTGTCTGTCAGTCACCACACTACCCTGCTACAGCATACTGTCTGTCTGCTGTCTGTCAGTCACCACACACCATGTGTCTCGGGCCTGAGAGTTGGCAGCTCAGCCTCAGTAGTAAAAAACATCTCTTAACCCTGTTTTGTTCCCGTCTCTCTGTCCTCTCTCCTACCCGTCTCTCTGTCCTCTCTCCTACCCGTCTCTCTGTCCTCTCTCCTACCCGTCTCTCTGTCCTCCCTCCTACCCGTCTCTCTGTCCTCCCTCCTACCCGTCTCTCTGTCCTCCCTCCTACCCGTCTCTCTATCCTCCCTCCTACCCGTCTCTCTATCCTCCCTCCTACCCGTCTCTCTATCCTCCCTCCTACCCGTCTCTCTATCCTCCCTCCTAACCCGTCTCTCTGTCCTCCCCTCCTACCCGTCTCTCTATCCTCCCTCCTACCCGTCTCTCTATCCTCCCTCCTACCCGTCTCTCTGTCCTCCCTACTACCCGTCTCTCTATCCTCCCTCCTACCCGTCTCTCTATCCTCCCTCCTACCCGTCTCTCTATCCTCCCTCCTACCCGTCTCTCTGTCCTCCCTCCTACCCGTCTCTCTGTCCTCCCTCCTACCCGTCTCTCTATCCTCCCTCCTACCCGTCTCTCTATCCTCCCTCCTACCCGTCTCTCTGTCCTCCCTCCTACCCGTCTCTCTGTCCTCCCTCCTACCCGTCTCTCTGTCCTCCCTCCTACCCGTCTCTCTATCCTCCCTCCTACCCGTCTCTCTGTCCTCCCTCCTTCCCGTCTCTCTGTCCTCCCTCCTACCCGTCTCTCTATCCTCCCTCCTACCCGTCTCTCTGTCCTCCCTCCTACCCGTCTCTCTGTCCTCCCTCCTACCCGTCTCTCTGTCCTCCCTCCTACCCGTCTCTCTATCCTCCCTCCTACCCGTCTCTCTGTCCTCCCTCCTACCCGTCTCTCTGTCCTCCCTCCTACCCGTCTCTCTGTCCTCCCTCCTACCCGTCTCTCTGTCCTCCCTCCTACCCGTCTCTCTGTCCTCCCTCCTACCCGTCTCTCTGTCCTCCAGTTGAAGCAGCGTCAGGAGGCAGTGAATGGGAATCCGATGGCTCTAGATGAATTGAGAGAAGCGATTCTCCTAGCAGAGGAGGCCTACCCTGGGATCTCTGACTCCCTGGTCACACAGCTGGTTAACAGACTGCAGAGGTGTGACTACTAACCCCTATACCCTAGTACCCTACCACTAAAACCCTAGTACCCTAGTACCCTACCACTAACACTAGTACCCTACCACTAGCCCCTATAACCCTAGTACCCTACCACTAACCCCTATACCCTAGTACCCTACCACTAGCCCCTATAACCCTAGTACCCTACCACTAGCCCCTAGTACCCTACCACTAACCCCTATACCCTACCACTAACCCCTATACCCTACTACCCTACCACTAACCCCTAGTACCCTACAACGAACCCCTATACCCTAGTAGCCTACCACTAACCCCTAGTACCCTACCACTAGCCCCTATACCCTAGTACCCTACCACTAACCCCTATACCCTAGTACCCTACCACTAACCCCTAGTACCCTAGTACCCTACCACTAACCCCTAGTACCCTACCACTAACCCCTAGTACCCTACCACTAACCCCTAGTACCCTACAACTAACCCCTAGTACCCTACCACTAACCCCTATACCCTAGTACCCTACCACTAACCCCTAGTACCCTACCACTAACCCCTAGTACCCTACCACTAACACTAGTACCCTACCACTAACCCCTATAACCCTAGTACCCTACCACTAACCCCTAGTACCACTAACCCCTATAACCCTAGTACCCTACCACTAGCCCCTATAACCCTAGTACACTACCACTGTCCCCTATAACCCTAGTACCCTACCACTAACCCCTATAACCCTAGTACCCCTATAACCCTAGTACCCTACCACTAACCCCTATAACCCTAGTACCCTACCACAAACCCCTATAATCCTAGTACCCTACCACAAACCCCTATAAAACCTAGTACCCTACCACTAACCCCTAGTACCCTACCGCTAACCCCTAAAACCGAGTACCCTACCACTAACCCTAGTACCCTACCACTAGCCCCTAAAACCCTAGTACCCTACCACTAACCCCTATAACCCTAGTACCCTACCACTATCCCCTAGTACCCTACCACTAACCCTAGTACTCTGACTGACCCTAGTACCCTACCACTAGCCCCTAAAACCTTAGTACCCTACCACTATCCCCTATAACCCTAGTACCCTACCACTATCCCCTATAACCCTAGTACCCTACCACTAACCCCTATAACCCTAGTACCCTACCACTAGCC
Organism: Salmo salar; assembly: GCF_905237065.1. Taxonomy (NCBI): domain Eukaryota; kingdom Metazoa; phylum Chordata; class Actinopteri; order Salmoniformes; family Salmonidae; genus Salmo; species Salmo salar. Next base: position 96,168,847 of record NC_059457.1, read on the forward strand.
CCTATACCCCTAGTACCCTACCACTAATCCCTAGTACCCTACCACTATCCCCTATAACCCTAGTACCCTACCACTAACCCCTATAACCCTAGTACCCTACCACTATCCCCTATAACCCTAGTACCCTACCACTAGCCCCTATAACCCTAGTACCCTACCACTAGACCCTATAACCCTAGTACCCTACCACTAACCCCTAGTACCCTACCACTAACCCCTATACCCTAGTACCCTACCACTAACCCCTAAAACCCTAGTACCGTACCACTAACCCCTATAACCCTAGTACCCTACCACTAACAACTAGTACCGTACTACTAACCCCTATAATCCTAGTACCCTACCAGTAACCCTAGTACCCTACCACTAACCCCTAGTACCCTACCACTAGCCCCTATAACCCTAGTACCCTACCACTAACCCCTATAACCCTAGTACCCTACCACTATCCCCTATAACCCTAGTACCCTACCAGTAACCCTAGTACCCTACCACTAACCCTAGTACCCTATATCTAACCCCTATAACCCTAGTACCCTACCACTAGCCCCTATAACCCTAGTACCCTACCTCTAGCCCCTATAACCCTAGTACCCTACCACTATCCCCTATAACCCTAGTACCCTACCACTAGCCCCTATAACCCTAGTACCCTACCACTAGCCCCTATAACCCTAGTACCCTACAACTAGCCCCTATAACCCTAGTACCCTACCACTATCCCCTATAACCCTAGTACCCCTATAACCCTAGTGCCCTACAACTAGCCCCTATAACCCTAGTACCCTACCACAAACCCCTATAACCCTAGTACCCTACCACTAGCCCCTATAACCCTAGTACCCAACCACTAACCCCTATAACCCTAGTACCCTACCACAAAACCCCTATAACCCTAGTACCCTACCACTAGCCCCTAGTACCCTACCACTAACCCCTATAACCCTAGTACCCTACCACTAACCCTAGTACCCCATCTCTAACCCCTAAAACCCTAGTACCCTACCACTAACCCCTATTACCCTAGTACCCTACCACTAACCCCTATAACCCTAGTACCCTACCACTAACCCCTATAACCCTAGTACCCTACCACTATCCCCTATTACCCTACCACTATCCCCTATTACCCTACCACTAACCCCTATAACCCTAGTACACTACCACTAGCCCCTGTAACCCTAGTACCCTACCACTAGCCCCTATAACCCTAGTACCCTACCACTAGCCCTAATACCCTACCACTAACCCCTATAACCCTAGTACCCTACCACTAACCCTAGTACCCTATCTCTAACCCCTATAACCCTAGTACCCTACCACTAACCCCTATAAAACCTAGTACCATACCACTAACCCCTATAACCCTAGTACCCTACCACTATCCCCTATTACCCTAGTACCCTACCACAAGCCCCTATAACCCTAGTACCATACCACTAACCCCTATAACCCTAGTACCCTACCACTAACCCCTAGTACCCTACCACTTACCCCTAGTACCCTACCACTAACCCCTATAACCCTAGTACCATACCACTAACCCCTATAACCCTAGTACCCTACCACTATCCCCTATAACCCTAGTACCATACCACTAACCCCTATAACCCTAGTACCCTACCACTAGCCCCTATTACCCTAGTACCCTACCACAAGCCCCTATAACCCTAGTACCATACCACTAACCCCTATAACCCTAGTACCCTACCACTAACCCCTAGTACCCTACCACTATACCCTAGTACCCTACCACTAACCCCTATAACCCTAGTACCCTACCACTAGCCCCTAGTACCCTAGTACCCTACCACTATCCCCTATAACCCTAGTACCATACCACTAACCCCTATAACCCTAGTACCATACCACTAACCCCTAGTACCCTACCACTAACCCCTATAACCCTAGTACCCTACCACTAACCCCTGGTACCCTACCACTAACCCCTATAACCCTAGTACCATACCACTAACCCCTATAACCCTAGTACCCTACCACTATCCCCTATAACCCTAGTACCATACCACTAACCCCTATAACCCTAGTACCCTACCACTAACCCCTAGTACCATACCACTAACCCCTAGTACCCTACCACTAACCCCTATAACCCTAGTACCATACCACTAACCCCTATAACCCTAGTACCCTACCACTAACCCCTAGTACCCTACCACTAACCCCTAGTACCCTACCACTAACCCCTATAACCCTAGTACCATACCACTAACCCCTATAACCCTAGTACCCTACCACTAACCCCTAGTACCCTACCACTATCCCCTAGTTTATCCCAATCTCTCTCTCATCTAATCCCACTACCTGGTTAATGACTAATTTAGTTTATCCTAATCTTTCTACATCTAATCCCACTACCTGATTACTGACTGTACCTTAGTTTACCCTAGTCCCTACCACTCCCCTATTCCCACTACCTACTACTGACCCTGTAACCTTAGTCTATCCTAACCCCTCCACCTAATCCCCACTACCTGATTACCACTGTACCTTAGCCTTATCCTAACCCCTACCATCTAATCCCACTACCCTATTACTGACCCTGTACCCTAGTTTACCCTAATCCCTCATCTAATCCCACTACCTGATTACTAACCCTGTAACCCTAGTTACCCTAATCCTTACCCTACCATCTAACCCCACTACCTATTACTGACTGTACCTCTATTTATCCTAGTCTCCCTACCACTAACCCCTATAACCTGATACCCTACCACTGACCCTATATCCTAGTACCCTACCACTAACCCCTAGTACCCTACCACTAACCCCTAGTTTATCCCAATCTCTCTCATCTAATCCCACTACCTGATTACTGACTAATTTAGTTTATCCTAATCTCCCTCCATCTAATCCCACTACCTGATTACTGACTGTACCTTAGTTTATCCTAATCTCCCTCCATCTAATCCCACTACCTGATTACTGACTGTACCTTAGTTTATCCTAATCTCCCTCCATCTAATCCCACTACCTGATTACTGACTGTACCTTAGTTTATCCTAATCTCCCTCCATCTAATCCCACTACCTGATTACTGACTGTACCTTAGTTTATCCTAATCTCCCTCCATCTAATCCCACTACCTGATTACTGACTGTACCTTAGTTTATCCTAATCTCCCTCCATCTAATCCCACTACCTGATTACTGACTGTACCTTAGTTTATCCTAATCTCCCTCCATCTAATCCCACTACCTGATTACTGACTGTACCTTAGTTTATCCTAATCTCCCTCCATCTTCTCTCTCCTCTCTCTCTTAGATTTTCTTCAGGCAGGAAGTCTTCGTGCTCTTCTCCCTAGTGATTGGCTCTCTGCCCCAGCCCGCCTCTCCCAGGCCCCGCCCCCTGTCTGTGGTCCAGTCAGAGGTCAGCCTGGATAACACCACATATTCCCGCCGGAGAACACTGAACACACCAGACGCTTGGTGATCCAACTCCAAGGCCTCTTTGAGTAGCTTGATAAACCTGTGGAGTTAACACTGCTGGAGCAAGGAGGAGGACCCATCAGTATGGACCCAGTCTGACTGGTACCAGAGGACCCATCAGTATGGACCCAGTCTGACTGGTACCAGAGGACCCATCAGTATGGACCCAGTCTGACTGGTACCAGAGGACCCATCAGTATGGACCCAGTCTGACTGGTACCAGAGGACCCATCAGTATGGACCCAGTCTGACTGGAACCAGAGGAGAACCCATCAGTATGGACCCAGTCTGACTGGTACCAGAGGACCCATCAGTATGGACCCAGTCTGACTGGTACCAGAGAAGGACCCATCAGTATGGACCCAGTCTGACTGGTACCAGAGGAGAACCCATCAGTATGGACCCAGTCTGACTGGTACCAGAGGACCCATCAGTATGGACCCAGTCTGACTGGTACCAGAGGACCCATCAGTATGGACCCAGTCTGACTGGTACCAGAGGAGCCCATCAGTATGGACCCAGTCTGACTGGTACCAGAGGAGACCCATCAGTATGGACCCAGTCTGACTGGTACCAGAGGACCCATCAGTATGGACCCAGTCTGACTGGAACCAGAGGAGAACCCATCAGTATGGACCCAGTCTGACTAGAACCAGAGGAGAACCCATCAGTATGGACCCAGTCTGACTGGTACCAGAGAAGGACCCATCAGTATGGACCCAGTCTGACTGGTACCAGAGGAGAACCCATCAGTATGGACCCAGTCTGACTGGTACCAGAGGACCCATCACTATGGACCCAGTCTGACTGGTACCAGAGGACCCATCAGTATGGACCCAGTCTGACTGGTACCAGAGGACCCATCAGTATGGACCCAGTCTGACTGGTACCAGAGGACCCATCAGTATGGACCCAGTCTGACTGGTACCAGAGGACCCATCAGTATGGACCCAGTCTGACTGGTACCAGAGAAGGACCCATCAGTATGGACCCAGTCTGACTGGTACCAGAGGACCCATCAGTATGGACCCAGTCTGACTGGTACCAGAGGACCCATCAGTATGGACCCAGTCTGACTGGTACCAGAGGGGAACCCATCAGTATGGACCCAGTCTGACTGGTACCAGAGGACCCATCAGTATGGACCCAGTCTGACTGGTACCAGAGGACCCATCAGTATGGACCCAGTCTGACTGGTACCAGAGGAGGACCCATCAGTATGGACCCATCAGTATGGACCCAGTCTGACTGGTACCAGAGGAGGACCCATCAGTATGGACCCAGTCTGACTGGTACCAGAGGAGGACCCATCAGTATGGACCCAGTCTGTCTGGTACCAGAGGACCCATCAGTATGGACCCATCAGTATGGACCCAGTCTGACTAGAACCAGAGGAGAACCCATCAGTATGGACCCAGTCTGACTGATACCAGAGGACCCATCAGTATGGACCCAGTCTGACTGGTACCAGAGGACCCATCAGTATGGACCCAGTCTGACTGGTACCAGAGGACCCATCAGTATGGACCCAGTCTGACTGGTACCAGAGGACCCATCAGTATGGACCCATCAGTATGGACCCAGTCTGACTGGTACCAGAGGACCCATCAGTATGGACCCAGTCTGTCTGGTACCAGAGGAGAACCCATCAGTATGGACCCAGTCTGTCTGGTACCAGAGGACCCATCAGTATGGACCCAGTCTGACTGGTACCAGAGGACCCATCAGTATGGACCCAGTCTGTCTGGAACCAGAGGAGAACCCATCAGTATGGACCCAGTCTGACTAGAACCAGAGGAGAACCCATCAGTATGGACCCAGTCTGACTGGAACCAGAGGACCCATCAGTATGGACCCAGTCTGTCTGGTACCAGAGGAGAACCCATCAGTATGGACCCAGTCTGACTGGAACCAGAGGACCCCCATCAGTATGGACCCAGTCTGACTGGTACCAGAGGAGAACCCATCAGTATGGACCCAGTCTGTCTGGTACCAGAGGAGAACCCATCAGTATGGACCCAGTCTGTCTGGTACCAGAGGAGAACCCATCAGTATGGACCCAGTCTGTCTGGTACCAGAGGACCCATCAGTATGGACCCAGTCTGACTGGTACCAGAGGACCCATCAGTATGGACCCAGAGGAGAACCCATCAGTATGGACCCAGTCTGACTGGTACCAGAGGAGAACCCATCAGTATGGACCCAGTCTGACTGGTACCAGAGGACCCATCAGTATGGACCCAGTCTGACTGGTACCAGAGGACCCATCAGTATGGACCCATCAGTATGGACCCAGTCTGACTAGAACCAGAGGAGAACCCATCAGTATGGACCCAGTCTGACTGGTACCAGAGGACCCATCAGTATGGACCCATCAGTATGGACCCAGTCTGACTAGAACCAGAGGAGAACCCATCAGTATGGACCCAGTCTGACTGGTACCAGAGGACCCATCAGTATGAACCCAGTCTGTCTGGTACCAGAGGACCCATCAGTATGGACCCAGTCTGTCTGGTACCAGAGGAGAACCCATCAGTATGGACCCAGTCTGACTGTTACCAGAGGAGAACCCATCAGTATGGACCCAGTCTGACTGGTACCAGAGGAGAACCCATCAGTATGGACCCAGTCTGACTGGTACCAGAGGAGGGCTCATCAGTATGGACCCAGTCTGACTGGTACCAGAGGACCCATCAGTATGGACCCAGTCTGTCTGGTACCAGAGGAGAACCCTCTGTGGGCTGTCTGCTCCTCTCTTTATGAACCTCAGGTGTAGTGCTTTAGATGGATGGCTCCTCCGAGCCACTGGGGGGCGCTGTGCTGTGTGGGATTTATTTGAATACAAAGCAACCTGTATATATATATATGTTCAGCTGTCTCTGATGTTGCAGACATCAGTCTCTGTGTACAAACGGTCATGATGTGCTTTTGTAGATAATATATGAAGGTAAATATTTAAGATTGAAGTCACCTCTAATGATCAAAAATGCCTCCACTGTTTCTTCCTTTCCGCTGCGTCGTGAACGTTTGTTCAGCGGGTTTTACTGAGCGGTGAAACTCAAACAGCACTTTGTGTGAGTTTGACCCCTGTTGGCCTAGGTCGGTAACCGTGGTAACCAACCACGGGCAGGAAGTTCACTACAGAGGGACTGAGTTTTTTTTTTACATGTGTTCTCATCTACACTCCCTACAAAGTGTGCACTTGTCCTTATAACAGTCCACTGCTTTTAAAGCCGTGACGGGTAGTAGGTTCACCCAGCTCAGTGTATATATAGACTAGAGGTCGACCGATTAATCGGAAGGGCCGATTAATTAGGGCCAATTTCAAGTTTTCATAACAATCGGAAATCTGTATTTTTGGCCACCGATTTGCCGTTTAAAAAATATATATATATATATTTATTCATTTTTTACACCTTTATTTAACCAGGCAAGTCAGTTAAGAACAAATTCTTATTTACAATGACGGCCTAGGAACAGTGGGTTAACTGCCTTGTTCAGGGGCAAAACGACAGATTTTTACCTTGTCAGCTCGGGGATTCGATCCAGCAACCTTTCGGTTAACTAGTCCAACGCTCTAACCACCTGCTTTACATTGCACTCCACGAGGAGCCTGCCTGTTACGCGAATGCAGTAAGAAGCCAAGGTAAGTTGCTAGCTAGCATTAAACTTATCTTATAAAAAACAATCAATCAATCATAATCACTAGTTAACTACACATGGTTGATGATATTACTAGTTTAACTAGCCTGTCCTGCGTTGCATATAATCGATGTGGTGCGCATTCGCGAAAAAGGACCGTCTTTGCTCCGACGTGCCTAACCATAAACATCAATGCCTTTCTTAAAATCAATACACAGAAGTATATAATTTTAAACCTGCATATTTAGCTAAAAGAAATCCAGGTTAGCAGGCGATATTAACCAGGTGAAATTGTGTCACTTCTCTTGCGTTCATTGCACGCAGAGTCAGGGTAAATGCAACAGTTTGGGCCGCCTGGCTCGTTGCGAACTCATTTGCCAGAATTTTACGTAATTATGACATAACATTGAAGGTTGTGCAATGTAACAGGAATATTTAGACTTAGGGATGCCCCCGTTAGATAAAATACGGAACGGTTCCGTATTTCTCTGACAGAAAAAACGTTTTGTTTTCGAGATGATCGTTTCCGGACTCGACCATATTAATGACCTAAGGCTCGTATTTCTGTGTGTTATTATGTTATAATTAAGTCTATGATTTGATAGAGCAGTCTGACTGAGCGGTGGTCGGCAGCAGCAGGCTTGTAAGCATTCATTCAAACAGCACTTTCGTGCGTTTTGCCAGCAGCCCTTCGCAATGCATTGCGCTGTTTATGACTTCAAGCCTGTCAACTCCCGAGATTAGGCTGGTGTAACCGATGTAAAATGGCTAGCTAGTTAGCGGGGTGCGCGCTAATAGCGTTTCAAACGTCACTCGCTCTGAGACTTGGAGTAGTTGTTCCCCTTGCTCTGCATGGGTAACGCTGCTTCGAGGGTGGCTGCTGTCGATGTGTTCCTGGTTCGAGCCCAGGTAGGAGCGAGGAGAGGGACGGAAGCTATACTGTTACACTGGCAATACTAAAGTGCCTATAAGAACATCCAATAGTCAAAGGTCTATGAAATACAAATGTTATAGAGATAAATAGTCCTATAAAAACTACAACCTAAAACTTCTTACCTGGGAATATTGGAGACTCATGTTAAAAGGAACCACCAGCTTTCATATGTTCTCATGTTCTGAGCGAGGAACTTAAACATTAGCTTTCTCACATGGCTCATATTGCACTTTTACTTTCTTCTCCAACACTTAGTTTTTGCATTATTTAAACCAAATTGAACATGTTTCATTATTGATTTGAGGCTAAATTGATTTTATTGATGTATTATATTATATCGGCCGATTAATCGGCATCGGCGTTGAAAAATCGTAATCGGTCGACCTTTAGTGTCTACAGATACACTGTATTAATGGAGGCGTGTCTACAGATACACTGTATTAATGGAGGCGTGGCTACAGATACACTGTATTAATGGAGGCGTGGCTACAGATACACTGTATTAATGGAGGCGTGGCTACAGATACACTGTATTAATGGAGGCGTGGCTACAGATACACTGTATTAATGGAGGCGTGGCTACAGATACACTGTATTAATGGAGGCGTGGCTACAGATACACTGTATTAATGGAGGCGTGGCTACAGATACACTGTATTAATATATAAAGCCATTCATATGAAAACCAGCTCAAGCATATCAACTTACCCACATTACAGTTCATGAAATGCGGTGCTGTTATGCAGAATTTAAATTGTACGGCCTTTTAACTTGCAGCGATGGACCCTTGACTGTCTTCATTATAAGCTGTTTCCTGTTTCTATCACGCTAAATACACTACACGGCCAAAGGTATGCGAACACCCGTTCAAATTAGTGGATTTCGACTATTTCAGCCACACCCATTGCTGAAAGGTGTATAAAACCGAGCACACAGCCATGCAATCTCCATAGACAAACATTGGCAGTAGAATGGCCTTACTGAAGAGCTCAGTGACTTTCAACGTGGCCACCGTCATCGGATGCCACCTTTCCAACAAGTCAGTTCGTCCCATTTCTGCCCTGTTAGAGCTGCCCCCGGTTAACTGTAAGGGCTGTTATTGTGAAGTGGAAACGTCTAGGAGAAACAACGGATTAGCTGCAAAGTGGTAGGCCACACAATCTCACAGAACGGGACCGCCGAGTGTTGAAGCGTGTAGCACGTAAAAAAAATTAAAAAATTGCCTGTCCTCTGTTTCAATACTCACTACCGAGTTCTAAACTGCCTCTGGAAGCAACGTCAAGCACAAGAACTGTTCGTCGCGATCTTCATGAAATGGGATTCCATGGCAGAGCAGCCAAGATCACCATGAGCAATGCCAGGCGTCGGCTGGAGTGGTGTGAAGCTCGCCGATCCGGAGCGGTGGAAACATCTTCTCTGGAGTGGTGTGAAGCTCGCCGACGTTGGACTCTGGAGCGGTGGAAACACCTTCTCTGGAGTGATGATTCACGCTTCACCATCTGGCAGTCCGACAGACGAATCTGGGTTAGGCAGATGCCAGGAGAACGATGCCTGCCCGAATGCATAGCGCCAACTGTAAAGTTTGGTGGAGGAGGAATTATGGTTCGGGCCCTTTAGTTCCAGTGAATTCTTGCTTTCAACTTTGTGGCAACAGTTTGGGGAATTCCCTTTCCTTTTTCAGCATAACAATGCCCTCGTGCACAAAGCGAGGTCCACACAGAAATGTATTTTTTGAGATGTGTGGAAGAACTTGACTTGCCTGCACAGAGCCCTCTCCTCAACCCCATCGAACACCTTTGGGATGAATTGGAACGCCGACTGCGAGCCAGGTCAAATCGCCCAACATCAGTGCCCGACCTCGATAATGCTCTTGTGGCTGAATGGAAGCAAGTCCCTGCAGCAATGTTACAACATCTAGTGGAAAGCCTTCACAGAAGAGTGGAGGCTGTTATAGCAGCAAAGGGGGGGACCAACTCCATATTAATGCCTTCCCAGAAGAGTGGAGGCTGTTATAGCAGCAAAGGGGGGGGACCAACTCCATATTAATGCCTTCCCTGAAGAGTGGAGGCTGTTATAGCAGCAAAGGGGGACCAACTCCATATTAATGCCTTCCCTGAAGAGTGGAGGCTGTTATAGCAGCAAAGGGGGGACCAACTCCATATTAATGCCTTCCCTGAAGAGTGGAGGCTGTTATAGCAGCAAAGGGGGGACCAACTCCATATTAATGACTTCCCAGAAGAGTGGAGGCTGTTATAGCAGCAAAGGGGGGGACCAACTCCATATTAATGACTTCCCAGAAGAGTGGAGGCTGTTATAGCAGCAAAGGGGGGGGCCAACTCCATATTAATGACTTCCCAGAAGAGTGGAGGCTGTTATAGCAGCAAAGGGGGGACCAACTCCATATTAATGACTTCCCTGAAGAGTGGAGGCTGTTATAGCAGCAAAGCGGGGGACCAACTCCATATTAATGACTTCCCTGAAGAGTGGAGGCTGTTATTAGCAGCAAAGGGGGGAACAACTCCATATTAATGACTTCCCTGAAGAGTGGAGGCTGTTATAGCAGCAAAGGGGAAGGACCATCTCCATATTAATGCCCATGATTTTGGAAAGAGATGTTTGACGAGCAGGTGTCCACATACTAGTGTATTAGTCACTATCAGTACGGACTGTCAGTAGGCCTAATAACAACACATATACCTTAGTTCCCTTTAGTTGGTATAGCGGACAGCTGCTGAAACTGTACACAACCAAAGTATTTTGTAACCGACTTCAGTGGGAAAATGCTCACCTTCGATGGCCAATGGCGTGCAGGAGAAGTGTGCTCTTCATGGATGAATCCCGGGCAGATGGCACACAGCATGGCATCAAATCAAAGTTTATTTGTCACGTGCGCCGAATACAACAGGTGTAGTAGACCTCACAGTGAAATGCTGAATACAACAGGTGTAGTAGACCTCACAGTGAAATGCCGAATACAACAGGTGTAGTAGACCTCACAGTGAAATGCTGAATACAACAGGTGTAGTAGACCTCACAGTGAAATGCTGAATACAACAGGTGTAGTAGACCTCACAGTGAAATGCTGAATACAACAGGTGTAGTAGACCTCACAGTGAAATGCTGAATACAACAGGTGTAGTAGACCTCACAGTGAAATGCTGAATACAACAGGTGTAGTAGACCTCACAGTGAAATGCTGAATACAACAGGTGTACTAGACCTTACAGTGAAATGCTGAATACAACAGGTGTAGTAGACCTCACAGTGAAATGCTGAATACAACAGGTGTAGTAGACCTCACAGTGAAATGCTGAATACAACAGGTGTAGTAGACCTCACAGTGAAATGCTGAATACAACAGGTGTAGTAGACCTCACAGTGAGATGCTGAATACAACAGGTGTAGTAGACCTCACAGTGAAATGCTGAATACAACAGGTGTAGTAGACCTCACAGTGAGATGCTGAATACAACAGGTGTAGTAGACCTCACAGTGAGATGCTGAATACAACAGGTGTAGTAGACCTCACAGTGAGATGCTGAATACAACAGGTGTAGTAGACCTCACAGTGAAATGCTGAATACAACAGGTGTAGTAGACCTCACAGTGAAATGCTGAATACAACAGGTGTAGTAGACCTCACAGTGAAATGCTGAATACAACAGGTGTAGTAGACCTCACAGTGAAATGCTGAATACAACAGGTGTAGTAGACCTCACAGTGAAATGCTGAATACAACAGGTGTAGTAGACCTCACAGTGAAATGCTGAATACAACAGGTGTAGTAGACCTCACAGTGAGATGCTGAATACAACAGGTGTAGTAGACCTCACAGTGAAATGCTGAATACAACAGGTGTAGTAGACCTTACAGTGAAATGCTGAATACAGCAGGTGTACTAGACCTTACAGTGAAATGCTGAATACAACAGGTGTAGTAGACCTTACAGTGAAATGCTGAATACAACAGGTGTAGTAGAACTCACAGTGAAATGCTGAATACAACAGGTGTAGTAGACCTCACAGTGAAATGCTGAATACAACAGGTGTAGTAGACCTCACAGTGAAATGCTGAATACAACAGGTGTAGTAGACCTCACAGTGAAATGCTGAATACAACAGGTGTAGTAGACCTCACAGTGAAATGCTGAATACAACAGGTGTAGTAGACCTTACAGTGAAATGCTGAATACAACAGGTGTAGTAGACCTCACAGTGAAATGCAGAATACAACAGGTGTAGTAGACCTCACAGTGAAATGCTGAATACAACAGGTGTAGTAGACCTCACAGTGAAATGCTGAATACAACAGGTGTAGTAGACCTCACAGTGAAATGCTGAATACAACAGGTGTAGTAGACCTCACAGTGAAATGCTGAATACAACAGGTGTAGTAGACCTCACAGTGAAATGCTGAATACAACAGGTGTAGTAGACCTCACAGTGAAATGCTGAATACAACAGGTGTAGTAGACCTCACAGTGAAATGCTGAATACAACAGGTGTAGTAGACCTCACAGTGAAATGCTGAATACAGCAGGTGTAGTAGACCTCACAGTGAAATGCTGAATACAGCAGGTGTAGTAGACCTCACAGTGAAATGCTGAATACAACAGGTGTAGTAGACCTTACAGTGAAATGCTGAATACAACAGGTGTAGTAGACCTCACAGTGAAATGCTGAATACAACAGGTGTAGTAGACCTCACAGTGAAATGCTGAATACAACAGGTGTAGTAGACCTCACAGTGAAATGCTGAATATAACAGGTGTAGTAGACCTCACAGTGAAAAGCTGAATATAACAGGTGTAGTAGACCTCACAGTGAAATGCTGAATACAACAGGTGTAGTAGACCTCACAGTGAAATGCGGAATACAACAGGTGTAGTAGACCTCACAGTGAAATGCTGAATACAACAGGTGTAGTAGACCTCACAGGGAAATGCTGAATACAACAGGTGTAGTAGACCTCACAGTGAAATGCTGAATACAACAGGTGTAGTAGATCTTACAGTGAAATGCTGAATACAACAGGTGTAGTAGACCTCACAGTGAAATGCTGAATACAACAGGTGTAGTAGACCTCACAGTGAAATGCTGAATACAACAGGTGTAGTAGACCTTACAGTGAAATACTGAATACAACAGGTGTAGTAGACCTCACAGTGAAATGCTGAATACAACAGGTGTAGTAGACCTTACAGTGAAATGCTGAATACAACAGGTGTACTAGACCTTACAGGGAAATGCTGAATACAACAGGTGTAGTAGACCTCACAGTGAAATGCTGAATACAACAGGTGTAGTAGACCTCACAGTGAAATGCTGAATACAACAGGTGTAGTAGACCTCACAGTGAAATGCTGAATACAACAGGTGTAGTAGACCTCACAGTGAGATGCTGAATACAACAGGTGTAGTAGACCTCACAGTGAAATGCTGAATACAACAGGTGTAGTAGACCTCACAGTGAGATGCTGAATACAACAGGTGTAGTAGACCTCACAGTGAGATGCTGAATACAACAGGTGTAGTAGACCTCACAGTGAGATGCTGAATACAACAGGTGTAGTAGACCTCACAGTGAAATGCTGAATACAACAGGTGTAGTAGACCTCACAGTGAAATGCTGAATACAACAGGTGTAGTAGACCTCACAGTGAAATGCTGAATACAACAGGTGTAGTAGACCTCACAGTGAAATGCTGAATACAACAGGTGTAGTAGACCTCACAGTGAAATGCTGAATACAACAGGTGTAGTAGACCTCACAGTGAAATGCTGAATACAACAGGTGTAGTAGACCTCACAGTGAAATGCTGAATACAACAGGTGTAGTAGACCTCACAGTGAAATGCTGAATACAACAGGTGTAGTAGACCTTACAGTGAAATGCTGAATACAGCAGGTGTACTAGACCTTACAGGGAAATGCTGAATACAACAGGTGTAGTAGAACTCACAGTGAAATGCTGAATACAACAGGTGTAGTAGACCTCACAGTGAAATGCTGAATACAACAGGTGTAGTAGACCTCACAGTGAAATGCTGAATATAACAGGTGTAGTAGACCTCACAGTGAAAAGCTGAATATAACAGGTGTAGTAGACCTCACAGTGAAATGCTGAATACAACAGGTGTAGTAGAACTTACAGTGAAATGCTGAATACAACAGGTGTAGTAGACCTCACAGTGAAATGCAGAATACAACAGGTGTAGTAGACCTCACAGTGAAATGCTGAATACAACAGGTGTAGTAGACCTCACAGTGAAATGCTGAATACAACAGGTGTAGTAGACCTCACAGTGAAATGCTGAATACAACAGGTGTAGTAGACCTCACAGTGAGATGCTGAATACAACAGGTGTAGTAGACCTCACAGTGAAAAGCTGAATATAACAGGTGTAGTAGACCTCACAGTGAAATGCTGAATACAACAGGTGTAGTAGACCTCACAGTGAAATGCGGAATACAACAGGTGTAGTAGACCTCACAGTGAGATGCTGAATACAACAGGTGTAGTAGACCTCACAGTGAAATGCTGAATACAACAGGTGTAGTAGACCTTACAGTGAAATACTGAATACAACAGGTGTAGTAGACCTCACAGTGAAATGCTGAATACAACAGGTGTAGTAGACCTTACAGTGAAATGCTGAATACAACAGGTGTACTAGACCTTACAGGGAAATGCTGAATACAACAGGTGTAGTAGACCTCACAGTGAAATGCTGAATACAACAGGTGTAGTAGACCTCACAGTGAGATGCTGAATACAACAGGTGTAGTAGACCTCACAGTGAAATGCTGAATACAACAGGTGTAGTAGACCTCACAGTGAGATGCTGAATACAACAGGTGTAGTAGACCTCACAGTGAAATGCTGAATACAACAGGTGTAGTAGACCTCACAGTGAAATGCTGAATACAACAGGTGTAGTAGACCTCACAGTGAGATGCTGAATACAACAGGTGTAGTAGACCTCACAGTGAGATGCTGAATACAACAGGTGTAGTAGACCTCACAGTGAGATGCTGAATACAACAGGTGTAGTAGACCTCACAGTGAAATGCTGAATACAACAGGTGTAGTAGACCTCACAGTGAAATGCTGAATACAACAGGTGTAGTAGACCTCACAGTGAAATGCTGAATACAACAGGTGTAGTAGACCTCACAGTGAAATGCTGAATACAACAGGTGTAGTAGACCTCACAGTGAAATGCTGAATACAACAGGTGTAGTAGACCTCACAGTGAAATGCTGAATACAACAGGTGTAGTAGACCTCACAGTGAAATGCTGAATACAACAGGTGTAGTAGACCTCACAGTGAAATGCTGAATACAACAGGTGTAGTAGACCTTACAGTGAAATGCTGAATACAGCAGGTGTACTAGACCTTACAGGGAAATGCTGAATACAACAGGTGTAGTAGAACTCACAGTGAAATGCTGAATACAACAGGTGTAGTAGACCTCACAGTGAAATGCTGAATACAACAGGTGTAGTAGACCTCACAGTGAAATGCTGAATATAACAGGTGTAGTAGACCTCACAGTGAAAAGCTGAATATAACAGGTGTAGTAGACCTCACAGTGAAATGCTGAATACAACAGGTGTAGTAGAACTTACAGTGAAATGCTGAATACAACAGGTGTAGTAGACCTCACAGTGAAATGCAGAATACAACAGGTGTAGTAGACCTCACAGTGAAATGCTGAATACAACAGGTGTAGTAGACCTCACAGTGAAATGCTGAATACAACAGGTGTAGTAGACCTCACAGTGAAATGCTGAATACAACAGGTGTAGTAGACCTCACAGTGAGATGCTGAATACAACAGGTGTAGTAGACCTCACAGTGAAAAGCTGAATATAACAGGTGTAGTAGACCTCACAGTGAAATGCTGAATACAACAGGTGTAGTAGACCTCACAGTGAAATGCTGAATACAACAGGTGTAGTAGACCTCACAGTGAAATGCGGAATACAACAGGTGTAGTAGACCTCACAGTGAGATGCTGAATACAACAGGTGTAGTAGACCTCACAGTGAAATGCTGAATACAACAGGTGTAGTAGACCTCACAGTGAGATGCTGAATACAACAGGTGTAGTAGACCTCACAGTGAGATGCTGAATACAACAGGTGTAGTAGACCTCACAGTGAGATGCTGAATACAACAGGTGTAGTAGACCTCACAGTGAAATGCTGAATACAACAGGTGTAGTAGACCTCACAGTGAAATGCTGAATACAACAGGTGTAGTAGACCTCACAGTGAAATGCTGAATACAACAGGTGTAGTAGACCTCACAGTGAAATGCTGAATACAACAGGTGTAGTAGACCTTACAGTGAAATGCTGAATACAGCAGGTGTACTAGACCTTACAGGGAAATGCTGAATACAACAGGTGTAGTAGAACTCACAGTGAAATGCTGAATACAACAGGTGTAGTAGACCTCACAGTGAAATGCTGAATACAACAGGTGTAGTAGACCTCACAGTGAAATGCTGAATATAACAGGTGTAGTAGACCTCACAGTGAGATGCTGAATACAACAGGTGTAGTAGACCTCACAGTGAAAAGCTGAATATAACAGGTGTAGTAGACCTCACAGTGAAATGCTGAATACAACAGGTGTAGTAGAACTTACAGTGAAATGCTGAATACAACAGGTGTAGTAGACCTCACAGTGAAATGCAGAATACAACAGGTGTAGTAGACCTCACAGTGAAATGCTGAATACAACAGGTGTAGTAGACCTCACAGTGAAATGCTGAATACAACAGGTGTAGTAGACCTCACAGTGAGATGCTGAATACAACAGGTGTAGTAGACCTCACAGTGAGATGCTGAATACAACAGGTGTAGTAGACCTCACAGTGAGATGCTGAATACAACAGGTGTAGTAGACCCCACAGTGAAATGCTGAATACAACAGGTGTAGTAGACCTCACAGTGAAATGCTGAATACAACAGGTGTAGTAGACCTCACAGTGAGATGCTGAATACAACAGGTGTAGTAGACCTCACAGTGAAATGCTGAATACAACAGGTGTAGTAGACCTCACAGTGAAATGCTGAATACAACAGGTGTAGTAGACCTCACAGTGAAATGCTGAATACAACAGGTGTAGTAGACCTCACAGTGAAATGCTGAATACAACAGGTGTAGTAGACCTCACAGTGAAATGCTGAATACAACAGGTGTAGTAGACCTCACAGTGAAATGCTGAATACAACAGGTGTAGTAGACCTCACAGTGAAATGCTGAATACAACAGGTGTAGTAGACCTCACAGTGAAATGCTGAATACAACAGGTGTAGTAGACCTTACAGTGAAATGCTGAATACAGCAGGTGTACTAGACCTTACAGGGAAATGCTGAATACAACAGGTGTAGTAGAACTCACAGTGAAATGCTGAATACAACAGGTGTAGTAGACCTCACAGTGAAATGCTGAATACAACAGGTGTAGTAGACCTCACAGTGAAATGCTG
Source organism: Salmo salar (assembly GCF_905237065.1). NCBI lineage: Eukaryota > Metazoa > Chordata > Actinopteri > Salmoniformes > Salmonidae > Salmo > Salmo salar. The sequence goes on from NC_059457.1 coordinate 96,186,379, forward strand.
AATATAACAGGTGTAGTAGACCTCACAGTGAAAAGCTGAATATAACAGGTGTAGTAGACCTCACAGTGAAATGCTGAATACAACAGGTGTAGTAGAACTTACAGTGAAATGCTGAATACAACAGGTGTAGTAGACCTCACAGTGAAATGCAGAATACAACAGGTGTAGTAGACCTCACAGTGAAATGCTGAATACAACAGGTGTAGTAGACCTCACAGTGAAATGCTGAATACAACAGGTGTAGTAGACCTCACAGTGAAATGCTGAATACAACAGGTGTAGTAGACCTCACAGTGAAATGCTGAATACAACAGGTGTAGTAGACCTCACAGTGAGATGCTGAATACAACAGGTGTAGTAGACCTCACAGTGAGATGCTGAATACAACAGGTGTAGTAGACCCCACAGTGAAATGCTGAATACAACAGGTGTAGTAGACCTCACAGTGAAATGCTGAATACAACAGGTGTAGTAGACCTCACAGTGAAATGCTGAATACAACAGGTGTAGTAGACCTCACAGTGAAATGCTGAATACAACAGGTGTAGTAGACCTCACAGTGAAATGCTGAATACAACAGGTGTAGTAGACCTCACAGTGAAATGCTGAATACAACAGGTGTAGTAGACCTCACAGTGAAATGCTGAATACAACAGGTGTAGTAGACCTCACAGTGAAATGCTGAATACAGCAGGTGTAGTAGACCTCACAGTGAAATGCTGAATACAGCAGGTGTAGTAGACCTCACAGTGAAATGCTGAATACAACAGGTGTAGTAGACCTCACAGTGAAATGCAGAATACAACAGGTGTAGTAGACCTCACAGTGAAATGCTGAATATAACAGGTGTAGTAGACCTCACAGTGAAATGCTGAATACAACAGGTGTAGACCTTACAGTGAAATGCTGAATACAACAGGTGTAGTAGACCTCACAGTGAAATGCTGAATACAACAGGTGTAGTAGACCTCACAGTGAAATGCTGAATATAACAGGTGTAGTAGACCTCACAGTGAAAAGCTGAATATAACAGGTGTAGTAGACCTCACAGTGAAATGCTGAATACAACAGGTGTAGTAGACCTCACAGTGAAATGCGGAATACAACAGGTGTAGTAGACCTCACAGTGAAATGCTGAATACAACAGGTGTAGTAGACCTCACAGTGAAATGCTGAATACAACAGGTGTAGTAGACCTTACAGTGAAATACTGAATACAACAGGTGTAGTAGACCTCACAGTGAAATGCTGAATACAACAGGTGTAGTAGACCTCACAGTGAAATGCTTACTTACAGGCTCTAACCAACAGTGCAAAAAAAGGTATTTGGTGAACAATAGGTAGGTAAAGAAATAAAACAACAATAAAAAGACAGGCTATATACAGTAGAGAGGCTATATACAGTAGAGAGGCTATATACAGTAGAGAGGCTATATACAGTAGAGAGGCTACATACAGTAGAGAGGCTATATACAGTAGAGAGGCTACATACAGTAGAGAGGCTACATACAGACACCGGTTAGTCAGGCTGATTGAGGTAGTATGTACATGTAGATATGGTTAAAGTGACTATGCATATATGATGAACAGAGAGTAGCAGTAGCGTAAAAGGGGGAATAGGCGTTGTCTTGCCCTCTTCACGACTGTCTTGGTGTGCTTGGACCATGTTAGTTTGTTGGTGATGTGGACACCAAGGAACTTGAAGCGCTCAACCTGCTCCACTGCAGCCCCGTCGATGAGAATGGGGGCGTGCTCTGTCCTCCTTTTCCTGTAGTCCACAATCATCTCCTTAGACTTGGCTACGTTGAGGGATAGGTTGTTATCCTGGCACCACACGGTCAGGTCTCTGACCTCCTCCCTATAGGCTGTCTCGTCGTTGTCGGTGATCAGGCCTACCACTGTTGTGTCATCAGCAAACTTAATGATGGTGTTGGAGTCGTGTCTGACCATGCGGTCGTGGGTGAACAGGGAGTACAGGAGGGGACCGAGCACGCACCCCTGAGGGGCCCCTGTGTTGAGGATCAGAGTGGCGGATGTGTTGTTACCTACCCTCACCACCTGGGGGCGGCCCATCAGGAAGTCCAGGGTCCAGTTGCAGAGGGAGGTGTTTAGTCCCAGGATCCTTAGCTTAGTGATGAGCTTTGTGGGCACTATGGAGTTGAACGCTGATCTGTAGTCAATGAACAACATTCTCACATAGGTGTTCCTTTTGTCCAGGTGGGAAAGGGCATCGTGGGTAAATGATTTGCTGATGTCAACGCTGTGAACATGGTGGTGGTGGGGTTATAGTATGGGGCAGGCATAAGCTACGGACAACGAACGAACACAATTGCATTTTATCATTGGCAATTTGAATGCACAGAGATACCGTGACGAGATCCTGAGGCCCATTGTCGTTCCATTCATCCGCCACCATCACCTCATGTTTCAGCATGATAATACACGGCCCCGTGTCGCAAGGATCTGGACACTTCCTGGAAGCTGAAAATGTCCCAGTTCTTCCATGGCCTGCATACTCACCAGACATGTCATCCATTGAGCATGTTTGGGATGCTCTGGATCGATGTGTATGACGTCGTGTTTTTAGGTTGTATTTATTTACAGAAAACAAGTGATGGACAACAATACAGATAAACAATTATTATAATAAATAACAGTGTGGTTGGAAGCACAAGGGCTTGTATATAACATCAACTAAAAAACAATGTACCATACATAAGTACAAAAAGGTAGAAGACCCAGCAGGTTATTGATATAGATTAGTATGGTAGTAGACCCAGCAGGTTATTGATATAGATTAGTATGGTAGTAGACCCAGCAGGTTATTGATATAGATTAGTATGGTAGTAGACCCAGCAGGTTATTGATATAGATTAGTATGGTAGTAGACCCAGCAGTCAGGTTATTGATATAGATTAGTATGGTAGTAGACCCAGCAGGTTATTGATATAGATTAGTATGGTAGTAGACCCAGCAGGTTATTGATATAGATTAGTATGGTAGTAGACCCAGCAGGAAGGTTATTGATATAGATTAGTATGGTAGTAGACCCAGCAGGTTATTGATATAGATTAGTATGGTAGTAGACCCAGCAGGTTATTGATATAGATTAGTATGGTAGTAGACCCAGCAGGTTATTGATATAGATTAGTATGGTAGTAGACCCAGCAGGTTATTGATATAGATTAGTATGGTAGTAGACCCAGCAGGTTATTGATATAGATTAGTATGGTAGTAGACCCAGCAGGTTATTGATATAGATTAGTATGGTAGTAGACCCAGCAGGTTATTGATATAGATTAGTATGGTAGTAGACCCAGCAGGTTATTGATATAGATTAGTATGGTAGTAGACCCAGCAGTCAGGTTATTGATATAGATTAGTATGGTAGTAGACCCAGCAGGTTATTGATATAGATTAGTTTGGTAGTAGACCCAGCAGGTTATTGATATAGATTAGTATGGTAATAGACCCAGCAGGTTATTGATATAGATTAGTATGGTAGTAGACCCAGAAGGTTATTGATATAGATTAGTATGGTAGTAGACCCAGCAGGTTATTGATATAGATTAGTATGGTAGTAGACCCAGCAGGTTATTGATATAGATTAGTATGGTAGTAGACCCAGCAGGTTATTGATATAGATTAGTATGGTAGTAGACCCAGCAGGTTATTGATATAGATTAGTATGGTAGTAGACCCAGCAGGTTATTGATATAGATTAGTATGGTAGTAGACCCAGCAGGTTATTGATATAGATTAGTATGGTAGTAGACCCAGCAGGTTATTGATATAGATTAGTATGGTAGTAGACCCAGCAGGTTATTGATATAGATTAGTATGGTAGTAGACCCAGCAGGTTATTGATATAGATTAGTATGGTAGTAGACCCAGCAGGTTATTGATATAGATTAGTATGGTAGTAGACCCAGCAGGTTATTGATATAGATTAGTATGGTAGTAGACCCAGCAGGTTATTGATATAGATTAGTATGGTAGTAGACCCAGCAGGTTATTGATATAGATTAGTATGGTAGTAGACCCAGCAGGTTATTGATATAGATTAGTATGGTAGTAGACCCAGCAGGTTATTGATATAGATTAGTATGGTAGTAGACCCAGCAGTAGTTATTGATATAGATTAGTATGGTAGTAGACCCAGCAGGTTATTGATATAGATTAGTATGGTAGTAGACCCAGCAGGTTATTGATATAGATTAGTATGGTAGTAGACCCAGCAGTGTTATTGATATAGATTAGTATGGTAGTAGACCCAGCAGGTTATTGATATAGATTAGTATGGTAGTAGACCCAGCAGTGGTTATTGATATAGATTAGTATGGTAGTAGACCCAGCAGGTTATTGATATAGATTAGTATGGTAGTAGACCCAGCAGGTTATTGATATAGATTAGTATGGTAGTAGACCCAGCAGGTTATTGATATAGATTAGTATGGTAGTAGACCCAGCAGTGGTTATTGATATAGATTAGTATGGTAGTAGACCCAGCAGGTTATTGATATAGATTAGTATGGTAGTAGACCCAGCAGGTTATTGATATAGATTAGTATGGTAGTAGACCCAGCAGGTTATTGATATAGATTAGTATGGTAGTAGACCCAGCAGGTTATTGATATAGATTAGTATGGTAGTAGACCCAGCAGGTTATTGATATAGATTAGTATGGTAGTAGACCCAGCAGGTTATTGATATAGATTAGTATGGTAGTAGACCCAGCAGGTTATTGATATAGATTAGTATGGTAGTAGACCCAGCAGGTTATTGATATAGATTAGTATGGTAGTAGACCCAGCAGGTTATTGATATAGATTAGTATGGTAGTAGACCCAGCAGGTTATTGATATAGATTAGTATGGTAGTAGACCCAGCAGGTTATTGATATAGATTAGTATGGTAGTAGACCCAGCAGGTTATTGATATAGATTAGTATGGTAGTAGACCCAGCAGGTTATTGATATAGATTAGTATGGTAGTAGACCCAGCAGAGGTTATTGATATAGATTAGTATGGTAGTAGACCCAGCAGGTTATTGATATAGATTAGTATGGTAGTAGACCCAGCAGGTTATTGATATAGATTAGTATGGTAGTAGACCCAGCAGTGGTTATTGATATAGATTAGTATGGTAGTAGACCCAGCAGGTTATTGATATAGATTAGTATGGTAGTAGACCCAGCAGTGGTTATTGATATAGATTAGTATGGTAGTAGACCCAGCAGGTTATTGATATAGATTAGTATGGTAGTAGACCCAGCAGTGGTTATTGATATAGATTAGTATGGTAGTAGACCCAGCAGGTTATTGATATAGATTAGTATGGTAGTAGACCCAGCAGGTTATTGATATAGATTAGTATGGTAGTAGACCCAGCAGGTTATTGATATAGATTAGTATGGTAGTAGACCCAGCAGTGTTATTGATATAGATTAGTATGGTAGTAGACCCAGCAGGTTATTGATATAGATTAGTATGGTAGTAGACCCAGCAGGTTATTGATATAGATTAGTATGGTAGTAGACCCAGCAGTGTTATTGATATAGATTAGTATGGTAGTAGACCCAGCAGGTTATTGATATAGATTAGTATGGTAGTAGACCCAGCAGGTTATTGATATAGATTAGTATGGTAGTAGACCCAGCAGGTTATTGATATAGATTAGTATGGTAGTAGACCCAGCAGGTTATTGATATAGATTAGTATGGTAGTAGACCCAGCAGGTTATTGATATAGATTAGTATGGTAGTAGACCCAGCAGGTTATTGATATAGATTAGTATGGTAGTAGACCCAGCAGTGTTATTGATATAGATTAGTATGGTAGTAGACCCAGCAGTGTTATTGATATAGATTAGTATGGTAGTAGACCCAGCAGTGTTATTGATATAGATTAGTATGGTAGTAGACCCAGCAGGTTATTGATATAGATTAGTATGGTAGTAGACCCAGCAGGTTATTGATATAGATTAGTATGGTAGTAGACCCAGCAGGTTATTGATATAGATTAGTATGGTAGTAGACCCAGCAGGTTATTGATATAGATTAGTATGGTAGTAGACCCAGCAGTGGTTATTGATATAGATTAGTATGGTAGTAGACCCAGCAGGTTATTGATATAGATTAGTATGGTAGTAGACCCAGCAGGTTATTGATATAGATTAGTATGGTAGTAGACCCAGCAGGTTATTGATATAGATTAGTATGGTAGTAGACCCAGCAGGTTATTGATATAGATTAGTATGGTAGTAGACCCAGCAGTGTTATTGATATAGATTAGTATGGTAGTAGACCCAGCAGGTTATTGATATAGATTAGTATGGTAGTAGACCCAGCAGGTTATTGATATAGATTAGTATGGTAGTAGACCCAGCAGTGGTTATTGATATAGATTAGTATGGTAGTAGACCCAGCAGGTTATTGATATAGATTAGTATGGTAGTAGACCCAGCAGTGTTATTGATATAGATTAGTATGGTAGTAGACCCAGCAGGTTATTGATATAGATTAGTATGGTAGTAGACCCAGCAGGTTATTGATATAGATTAGTATGGTAGTAGACCCAGCAGGTTATTGATATAGATTAGTATGGTAGTAGACCCAGCAGGTTATTGATATAGATTAGTATGGTAGTAGACCCAGCAGTGGTTATTGATATAGATTAGTATGGTAGTAGACCCAGCAGGTTATTGATATAGATTAGTATGGTAGTAGACCCAGCAGTAGGTTATTGATATAGATTAGTATGGTAGTAGACCCAGCAGGTTATTGATATAGATTAGTATGGTAGTAGACCCAGCAGGTTATTGATATAGATTAGTATGGTAGTAGACCCAGCAGGTTATTGATATAGATTAGTATGGTAGTAGACCCAGCAGGTTATTGATATAGATTAGTATGGTAGTAGACCCAGCAGGTTATTGATATAGATTAGTATGGTAGTAGACCCAGCAGGTTATTGATATAGATTAGTATGGTAGTAGACCCAGCAGGTTATTGATATAGATTAGTATGGTAGTAGACCCAGCAGGTTATTGATATAGATTAGTATGGTAGTAGACCCAGCAGGTTATTGATATAGATTAGTATGGTAGTAGACCCAGCAGGTTATTGATATAGATTAGTATGGTAGTAGACCCAGCAGGTTATTGATATAGATTAGTATGGTAGTAGACCCAGCAGGTTATTGATATAGATTAGTATGGTAGTAGACCCAGCAGGTTATTGATATAGATTAGTATGGTAGTAGACCCAGCAGGTTATTGATATAGATTAGTATGGTAGTAGACCCAGCAGTAATTATTGATATAGATTAGTATGGTAGTAGACCCAGCAGGTTATTGATATAGATTAGTATGGTAGTAGACCCAGCAGGTTATTGATATAGATTAGTATGGTAGTAGACCCAGCAGGTTATTGATATAGATTAGTATGGTAGTAGACCCAGCAGTGGTTATTGATATAGATTAGTTTGGTAGTAGACCCAGCAGGTTATTGATATAGATTAGTATGGTAGTAGACCCAGCAGGTTATTGATATAGATTAGTATGGTAGTAGACCCAGCAGGTTATTGATATAGATTAGTATGGTAGTAGACCCAGCAGGTTATTGATATAGATTAGTTTGGTAGTAGACCCAGCAGGTTATTGATATAGATTAGTATGGTAGTAGACCCAGCAGGTTATTGATATAGATTAGTATGGTAGTAGACCCAGCAGTAGGTTATTGATATAGATTAGTATGGTAGTAGACCCAGCAGGTTATTGATATAGATTAGTATGGTAGTAGACCCAGCAGGTTATTGATATAGATTAGTATGGTAGTAGACCCAGCAGGTTATTGATATAGATTAGTATGGTAGTAGACCCAGCAGGTTATTGATATAGATTAGTATGGTAGTAGACCCAGCAGGTTATTGATATAGATTAGTATGGTAGTAGACCCAGCAGGTTATTGATATAGATTAGTATGGTAGTAGACCCAGCAGGTTATTGATATAGATTAGTATGGTAGTAGACCCAGCAGGTTATTGATATAGATTAGTATGGTAGTAGACCCAGCAGTGTTATTGATATAGATTAGTATGGTAGTAGACCCAGCAGGTTATTGATATAGATTAGTATGGTAGTAGACCCAGCAGGTTATTGATATAGATTAGTATGGTAGTAGACCCAGCAGGTTATTGATATAGATTAGTATGGTAGTAGACCCAGCAGGTTATTGATATAGATTAGTATGGTAGTAGACCCAGCAGTAGGTTATTGATATAGATTAGTATGGTAGTAGACCCAGCAGGTTATTGATATAGATTAGTATGGTAGTAGACCCAGCAGGTTATTGATATAGATTAGTATGGTAGTAGACCCAGCAGGTTATTGATATAGATTAGTATGGTAGTAGACCCAGCAGGTTATTGATATAGATTAGTATGGTAGTAGACCCAGCAGGTTATTGATATAGATTAGTATGGTAGTAGACCCAGCAGGTTATTGATATAGATTAGTATGGTAGTAGACCCAGCAGGTTATTGATATAGATTAGTATGGTAGTAGACCCAGCAGGTTATTGATATAGATTAGTATGGTAGTAGACCCAGCAGGTTATTGATATAGATTAGTATGGTAGTAGACCCAGCAGGTTATTGATATAGATTAGTATGGTAGTAGACCCAGCAGGTTATTGATATAGATTAGTATGGTAGTAGACCCAGCAGTAAGGTTATTGATATAGATTAGTATGGTAGTAGACCCAGCAGGTTATTGATATAGATTAGTATGGTAGTAGACCCAGCAGTAAGGTTATTGATATAGATTAGTATGGTAGTAGACCCAGCAGGTTATTGATATAGATTAGTATGGTAGTAGACCCAGCAGGTTATTGATATAGATTAGTATGGTAGTAGACCCAGCAGGTTATTGATATAGATTAGTATGGTAGTAGACCCAGCAGGTTATTGATATAGATTAGTATGGTAGTAGACCCAGCAGTAAGGTTATTGATATAGATTAGTATGGTAGTAGACCCAGCAGGTTATTGATATAGATTAGTATGGTAGTAGACCCAGCAGTAAGGTTATTGATATAGATTAGTATGGTAGTAGACCCAGCAGGTTATTGATATAGATTAGTATGGTAGTAGACCCAGCAGGTTATTGATATAGATTAGTATGGTAGTAGACCCAGCAGGTTATTGATATAGATTAGTATGGTAGTAGACCCAGCAGGTTATTGATATAGATTAGTATGGTAGTAGACCCAGCAGGTTATTGATATAGATTAGTATGGTAGTAGACCCAGCAGGTTATTGATATAGATTAGTATGGTAGTAGACCCAGCAGGTTATTGATATAGATTAGTATGGTAGTAGACCCAGCAGGTTATTGATATAGATTAGTATGGTAGTAGACCCAGCAGGTTATTGATATAGATTAGTATGGTAGTAGACCCAGCAGGTTATTGATATAGATTAGTATGGTAGTAGACCCAGCAGGTTATTGATATAGATTAGTATGGTAGTAGACCCAGCAGTAGGTTATTGATATAGATTAGTATGGTAGTAGACCCAGCAGGTTATTGATATAGATTAGTATGGTAGTAGACCCAGCAGGTTATTGATATAGATTAGTATGGTAGTAGACCCAGCAGTAGGTTATTGATATAGATTAGTTTGGTAGTAGACCCAGCAGGTTATTGATATAGATTAGTATGGTAGTAGACCCAGCAGTGTTATTGATATAGATTAGTATGGTAGTAGACCCAGCAGGTTATTGATATAGATTAGTATGGTAGTAGACCCAGCAGTAGGTTATTGATATAGATTAGTATGGTAGTAGACCCAGCAGGTTATTGATATAGATTAGTATGGTAGTAGACCCAGCAGGTTATTGATATAGATTAGTATGGTAGTAGACCCAGCAGGTTATTGATATAGATTAGTATGGTAGTAGACCCAGCAGTAGGTTATTGATATAGATTAGTATGGTAGTAGACCCAGCAGGTTATTGATATAGATTAGTATGGTAGTAGACCCAGCAGGTTATTGATATAGATTAGTATGGTAGTAGACCCAGCAGGTTATTGATATAGATTAGTATGGTAGTAGACCCAGCAGGTTATTGATATAGATTAGTATGGTAGTAGACCCAGCAGGTTATTGATATAGATTAGTATGGTAGTAGACCCAGCAGGTTATTGATATAGATTAGTATGGTAGTAGACCCAGCAGGTTATTGATATAGATTAGTATGGTAGTAGACCCAGCAGGTTATTGATATAGATTAGTATGGTAGTAGACCCAGCAGGTTATTGATATAGATTAGTATGGTAGTAGACCCAGCAGTAGGTTATTGATATAGATTAGTATGGTAGTAGACCCAGCAGTAGGTTATTGATATAGATTAGTATGGTAGTAGACCCAGCAGTGGTTATTGATATAGATTAGTATGGTAGTAGACCCAGCAGGTTATTGATATAGATTAGTATGGTAGTAGACCCAGCAGGTTATTGATATAGATTAGTATGGTAGTAGACCCAGCAGGTTATTGATATAGATTAGTATGGTAGTAGACCCAGCAGGTTATTGATATAGATTAGTATGGTAGTAGACCCAGCAGTAGGTTATTGATATAGATTAGTATGGTAGTAGACCCAGCAGGTTATTGATATAGATTAGTATGGTAGTAGACCCAGCAGTGGTTATTGATATAGATTAGTATGGTAGTAGACCCAGCAGGTTATTGATATAGATTAGTATGGTAGTAGACCCAGCAGGTTATTGATATAGATTAGTATGGTAGTAGACCCAGCAGTGTTATTGATATAGATTAGTATGGTAGTAGACCCAGCAGGTTATTGATATAGATTAGTATGGTAGTAGACCCAGCAGGTTATTGATATAGATTAGTATGGTAGTAGACCCAGCAGGTTATTGATATAGATTAGTATGGTAGTAGACCCAGCAGGTTATTGATATAGATTAGTATGGTAGTAGACCCAGCAGGTTATTGATATAGATTAGTATGGTAGTAGACCCAGCAGTGTTATTGATATAGATTAGTATGGTAGTAGACCCAGCAGTAAGGTTATTGATATAGATTAGTATGGTAGTAGACCCAGCAGGTTATTGATATAGATTAGTATGGTAGTAGACCCAGCAGGTTATTGATATAGATTAGTATGGTAGTAGACCCAGCAGGTTATTGATATAGATTAGTATGGTAGTAGACCCAGCAGTGTTATTGATATAGATTAGTATGGTAGTAGACCCAGCAGGTTATTGATATAGATTAGTATGGTAGTAGACCCAGCAGGTTATTGATATAGATTAGTATGGTAGTAGACCCAGCAGGTTATTGATATAGATTAGTATGGTAGTAGACCCAGCAGGTTATTGATATAGATTAGTATGGTAGTAGACCCAGCAGGTTATTGATATAGATTAGTATGGTAGTAGACCCAGCAGGTTATTGATATAGATTAGTATGGTAGTAGACCCAGCAGGTTATTGATATAGATTAGTATGGTAGTAGACCCAGCAGTGTTATTGATATAGATTAGTATGGTAGTAGACCCAGCAGGGTTATTGATATAGATTAGTATGGTAGTAGACCCAGCAGATTATTGATATAGATTAGTATGGTAGTAGACCCAGCAGGTTATTGATATAGATTAGTATGGTAGTAGACCCAGCAGGTTATTGATATAGATTAGTATGGTAGTAGACCCAGCAGGTTATTGATATAGATTAGTATGGTAGTAGACCCAGCAGTTTATTGATATAGATTAGTATGGTAGTAGACCCAGCAGGTTATTGATATAGATTAGTATGGTAGTAGACCCAGCAGGTTATTGATATAGATTAGTATGGTAGTAGACCCAGCAGTAGTTATTGATATAGATTAGTATGGTAGTAGACCCAGCAGTAGGTTATTGATATAGATTAGTATGGTAGTAGACCCAGCAGGTTATTGATATAGATTAGTATGGTAGTAGACCCAGCAGGTTATTGATATAGATTAGTATGGTAGTAGACCCAGCAGGTTATTGATATAGATTAGTATGGTAGTAGACCCAGCAGGTTATTGATATAGATTAGTATGGTAGTAGACCCAGCAGTAGTTATTGATATAGATTAGTATGGTAGTAGACCCAGCAGTAGTTATTGATATAGATTAGTATGGTAGTAGACCCAGCAGGTTATTGATATAGATTAGTATGGTAGTAGACCCAGCAGGTTATTGATATAGATTAGTATGGTAGTAGACCCAGCAGGTTATTGATATAGATTAGTATGGTAGTAGACCCAGCAGGTTATTGATATAGATTAGTATGGTAGTAGACCCAGCAGGTTATTGATATAGATTAGTATGGTAGTAGACCCAGCAGTGTTATTGATATAGATTAGTATGGTAGTAGACCCAGCAGGTTATTGATATAGATTAGTATGGTAGTAGACCCAGCAGTAGGTTATTGATATAGATTAGTATGGTAGTAGACCCAGCAGGTTATTGATATAGATTAGTATGGTAGTAGACCCAGCAGGTTATTGATATAGATTAGTATGGTAGTAGACCCAGCAGGTTATTGATATAGATTAGTATGGTAGTAGACCCAGCAGGTTATTGATATAGATTAGTATGGTAGTAGACCCAGCAGGTTATTGATATAGATTAGTATGGTAGTAGACCCAGCAGGTTATTGATATAGATTAGTATGGTAGTAGACCCAGCAGTGGTTATTGATATAGATTAGTATGGTAGTAGACCCAGCAGGTTATTGATATAGATTAGTATGGTAGTAGACCCAGCAGGTTATTGATATAGATTAGTATGGTAGTAGACCCAGCAGGTTATTGATATAGATTAGTATGGTAGTAGACCCAGCAGGTTATTGATATAGATTAGTATGGTAGTAGACCCAGCAGGTTATTGATATAGATTAGTATGGTAGTAGACCCAGCAGGTTATTGATATAGATTAGTATGGTAGTAGACCCAGCAGTGTTATTGATATAGATTAGTATGGTAGTAGACCCAGCAGTAAGGTTATTGATATAGATTAGTATGGTAGTAGACCCAGCAGTCAGGTTATTGATATAGATTAGTATGGTAGTAGACCCAGCAAATTATTGATATAGATTAGTATGGTAGTAGACCCAGCAGGTTATTGATATAGATTAGTATGGTAGTAGACCCAGCAGGTTATTGATATAGATTAGTATGGTAGTAGACCCAGCAGGTTATTGATATAGATTAGTATGGTAGTAGATCCAGCAGTCAGGTTATTGATATAGATTAGTATGGTAGTAGACCCAGCAGGTTATTGATATAGATTAGTATGGTAGTAGACCCAGCAGGTTATTGATATAGATTAGTATGGTAGTAGACCCAGCAGTGTTATTGATATAGATTAGTATGGTAGTAGACCCAGCAGGTTATTGATATAGATTAGTATGGTAGTAGACCCAGCAGGTTATTGATATAGATTAGTATGGTAGTAGACCCAGCAGTGTTATTGATATAGATTAGTATGGTAGTAGACCCAGCAGTAGGTTATTGATATAGATTAGTATGGTAGTAGACCCAGCAGGTTATTGATATAGATTAGTATGGTAGTAGACCCAGCAGGTTATTGATATAGATTAGTATGGTAGTAGACCCAGCAGGTTATTGATATAGATTAGTATGGTAGTAGACCCAGCAGGTTATTGATATAGATTAGTATGGTAGTAGACCCAGCAGTGGTTATTGATATAGATTAGTATGGTAGTAGACCCAGCAGGTTATTGATATAGATTAGTATGGTAGTAGACCCAGCAGGTTATTGATATAGATTAGTATGGTAGTAGACCCAGCAGGTTATTGATATAGATTAGTATGGTAGTAGACCCAGCAGGTTATTGATATAGATTAGTATGGTAGTAGACCCAGCAGGTTATTAATATAGATTGGTATGGTAGTAGACCCAGCAGGTTATTGATATAGATTAGTATGGTAGTAGACCCAGCAGTCAGGTTATTGATATAGATCAGTATGGTAGTAGACCCAGCAGGTTATTGATATAGATTAGTATGGTAGTAGACCCAGCAGTCAGGTTATTGATATAGATTAGTATGGTAGTAGACCCAGCAGGTTATTGATATAGATTAGTATGGTAGTAGACCCAGCAGTCAGGTTATTGATATAGATTAGTATGGTAGTAGACCCAGCAGGTTATTGATATAGATTAGTATGGTAGTAGACCCAGCAGGTTATTGATATAGATTAGTATGGTAGTAGACCCAGCAGTAACATTATTGATATAGATTAGTATGGTAGTAGACCCAGCAGGTTATTGATATAGATTAGTATGGTAGTAGACCCAGCAGGTTATTGATATAGATTAGTATGGTAGTAGACCCAGCAGGTTATTGATATAGATTAGTATGGTAGTAGACCCAGCAGTCAGGTTATTGATATAGATGAGGAATAACAAGGTCTAATTGTCCAACCCTGTGGTACGCCAGGATATCTTGGCCCTGGTGGATGCACAGCCGTTTGTGTTCCACTTCCTGCCAATATCAAACTACTTCCCACAGCCGTTGAAGAGTAGTGGGACAACATTCCACAGGCCACTATCAACAGCCTGATCAACTCTATGCGTCACGCTGCACGAGGTAAATGTTGGTCGCTCCAGAGACTGACTGGCTTTCTGATCCTTGCGCCCTACCTTTTCTTATTAAGCTATCTGTATTCCCAGGCATGTGAAATCCATAGATTAGGGCCTAATAAATGTATTTCTATTGACTGATTGATTTCCTTATGTGAACTGTATCTCAGTAAAGTCTTTGAAATTGTTGCATGTTGCGTTTATATTTTTGTTTGTTTTGTATATCATTTACGATCCCCTTATACAAACGGCTTACTCATTTACCTAGCTCTTATCAATAGCTAAGAACGCTGTTATCAGGCTTAAGTTCAAGGTCAGAATACACGTAGAGAGAAACCTGCTAATGACGTTCCCTTTACGGGCGTTTCCCTCGGGTTGGAAATCCGTCCCAGGAACCGAACTAACCTGCTAATGACGTTCCCTTTACGGGCGTTTCCCTCGGGTTGGAAATCCGTCCCAGGAACCAAACTAAACGAGGATGGAGCTGTCTGATTTTGTCCAACAGAAACTCTCCTTTTCGTTGCAAAACAAAGCGGTTGGCAAACGGTTTGGACTAATGGATTACCTTACACCTTGGCGAACAAATTCACGGCACAAAGTAAGACTCATCCTCTTTATTGAAGCACATGACTCAACTTGGTGTGGAATTAATAACAAGAGTCTCTGGCAGCATCAAACCCAAAACAACACTGATATGAAAAGGAATGGTCATTCATACAGTATCTTTCTAATTAAATATGACAAGCAAAAATACATTCATTATGTTGCTTTTGCTACATGGTGCAAAATAAATCATTGTAAAAAATTATTTACAATATCAAAGTCAGAATTTACTCATAAAGCTGTATCGAAGGATTAATGTTTATAAGATTAAGTTCCAATGGTTCTCTCTCCGAGACCTGTTATGATTGGTTCAGGAGGAGGAAGTGGAGGAGGAAGTTAGTGTGAACGGGGAGTTTTACATCTTGCTCTGTTTGACTTCTTGGTTAAGTTGCTCAACAACCGAATCCTTCTTCTTCATGTCAGAACCCTTGCTGCTCTTGCTGCAGTCTGAGTCCTTTCTCTCCATCTCAACCTGATCTCTCTTCTTCTGCGGCTCGTGTTCCGGCTGGCGGAACTCGGCCTCGATCTCCGCTGGGTCCGTGTAGGTGTAGAAGTAGGACATGATGGCGAACACAATACACACCACCACAAGGAGAGAGGCAAACAGGATGTATTCTGCCCACTGGAGCACAAAGAGAAACACAGGGGTTAATATCACTACTCTGGAACACACAGGGGTTAATATCACTACTCTGGAACACACAGGGGTTAATATCACTACTCTGGAACACACAGGGGTTAATATCACTACTCTGGAACACACAGGGGTTAATATCACTACTCTGGAACACACAGGGGTTAATATCACTACCCTGGAACACACAGGGGTTAATATCACTACTCTGGAACACACAGGGGTTAATATCACTACTCTGCTCCCTGGAACACACAGGGGTTAATATCACTACTCTGGAACACACAGGGGGTTAATATCACTACTCTGGAACACACAAGGGGTTAATATCACTACCCTGGAACACACAGGGGTTAATATCACTACTCTGGAACACACAGGGGTTAATATCACTACCCTGGAACACACAGGGGTTAATATCACTACCCTGGAACACACAGGGGTTAATATCACTACTCTGGAACACACAGGGGTTAATATCACTACTCTGGAACACACAGGGGTTAATATCACTACCCTGGAACACACAGGGGTTAATATCACTACCCTGGAACACACAGGGGTTAATATCACTACTCTGGAACACACAGGGGTTAATATCACTACTCTGGAACACACAGGGGTTAATATCACTACCCTGCTCCCTGGAACACACAGGGGTTAATATCACTACTCTGGAACACACAGGGGTTAATATCACTACCCTGGAACACACAGGGGTTAATATCACTACTCTGGAACACACAGGGGTTAATATCACTACTCTGGAACACACAGGGGTTAATATCACTACCCTGGAACACACAGGGGTTAATATCACTGCTCTGGAACACACAGGGGTTAATATCACTACCCTGGAACACACAGGGGTTAATATCACTACCCTGGAACACACAGGGGTTAATATCACTACTCTGGAACACACAGGGGTTAATATCACTACTCTGGAACACACAGGGGTTAATATCACTACTCTGGAACACACAGGGGTTAATATCACTACTCTGGAACACACAGGGGTTAATATCACTACCCTGGAACACACAGGGGTTAATATCACTACCCTGGAACACACAGGGGTTAATATCACTACTCTGGAACACACAGGGGTTAATATCACTACTCTGGAACACACAGGGGTTAATATCACTACCCTGGAACACACAGGGGTTAATATCACTAAACTGGAACACACAGGGGTTAATATCACTACCCTGGAACACACAGGGGTTAATATCACTACTCTGGAACACACAGGGGTTAATATCACTACTCTGGAACACACAGGGGTTAATATCACTACTCTGGAACACACCAGGGGTTAATATCACTACCCTGGAACACACAGGGGTTAAAATCACTACCCTGGAACACACAGGGGTTAATATCACTACCCTGGACCCTGGAACACACAGGGGTTAATATCACTACTCTGGAACACACAGGGGTTAATATCACTACCCTGGAACACACAGGGGTTAATATCACTACTCTGGAACACACAGGGGTTAATATCACTACTCTGGAACACACAGGGGTTAATATCACTACTCTGGAACACACAGGGGTTAATATCACTACTCTGGAACACACAGGGGTTAATATCACTACTCTGGAACACACAGGGGTTAATATCACTACTCTGGAACACACAGGGGTTAATATCACTACCCTGGAACACACAGGGGTTAATATCACTACTCTGGAACACACAGGGGTTAATATCACTACTCTGGAACACACAGGGGTTAATATCACTACCCTGGAACACACAGGGGTTAATATCACTACCCTGGAACACACAGGGGTTAATATCACTACCCTGGAACACACAGGGGTTAATATCACTACTCTGGAACACACAGGGGTTAATATCACTACCCTGGAACACACAGGGGTTAATATCACTACCCTGGAAAACACAGGGGTTAATATCACTACCCTGGAACACACAGGGGTTAATATCACTACCCTGGAACACACAGGGGTTAATATCACTACTCTGGAACACACAGGGGTTAATATCACTACTCTGGAACACACAGGGGTTAATATCACTACTCTGGAACACACAGGGGTTAATATCACTACTCTGGAACACACAGGGGTTAATATCACTACCCTGGAACACACAGGGGTTAATATCACAACTCTGGAACACACAGGGGTTAATATCACTACCCTGGAAAACACAGGGGTTAATATCACTACTCTGGAACACACAGGGGTTAATATCACTACCCTGGAACACACAGGGGTTAATATCACTACCCTGGAACACACAGGGGTTAATATCACTACCCTGGAACACACAGGGGTTAATATCACTACCCTGGAACACACAGGGGTTAATATCACTACCCTGGAACACACAGGGGTTAATATCACTACCCTGGAACACACAGGGGTTAATATCACTACTCTGGAACACACAGGGGTTAATATCACTACTCTGGAACACACAGGGGTTAATATCACTACTCTGGAACACACAGGGGTTAATATCACTACCCTGGAACACACAGGGGTTAATATCACTAACCTGCTCCCTGGAACACACAGGGGTTAATATCACTACTCTGGAACACACAGGGGTTAATATCACTACTCTGGAACACACAGGGGTTAATATCACTACTCTGGAACACACAGGGGTTAATATCACTACCCTGGAACACACAGGGGTTAATATCACTACTCTGGAACACACAGGGGTTAATATCACTACTCTGGATCACACAGGGGTTAATATCACTACCCTGGAACACACAGGGGTTAATATCACTACCCTGGAACACACAGGGGTTAATATCACTACCCTGGAACACACAGGGATTAATATCACTACTCTGGAACACACAGGGGTTAATATCACTACCCTGGAACACACAGGGGTTAATATCACTACCCTGGAACACACAGGGGTTAATATCACTACCCTGGAACACACAGGGGTTAATATCACTACTCTGGAACACACAGGGGTTAATATCACTACTCTGGAACACACAGGGGTTAATATCACTACCCTGGAACACACAGGCGTAAATATCACTACCCTGGAACACACAGGGGTTAATATCACTACTCTGGAACACACAGGGGTTAATATCACTACCCTGGAACACACAGGGGTTAATATCACTACTCTGGAACACACAGGGGTTAATATCACTACTCTGGAACACACAGGGGTTAATATCACTACCCTGGAACACACAGGGGTTAATATCACTACCCTGGAACACACAGGGGTTAATATCACTACCCTGGAACACACAGGGGTTAATATCACTACCCT
This sequence comes from Salmo salar, assembly GCF_905237065.1. Classification (NCBI taxonomy): domain Eukaryota; kingdom Metazoa; phylum Chordata; class Actinopteri; order Salmoniformes; family Salmonidae; genus Salmo; species Salmo salar. Next base: position 96,205,575 of record NC_059457.1, read on the forward strand.
GGAACACACAGGGGTTAATATCACTACCCTGGAACACACAGGGGTTAATATCACTACTCTGGAACACACAGGGGTTAGTATCACTACCCTGGAACACACAGGGGTTAATATCACTACCCTGGAACACACAGGGGTTAATATCACTACCCTGGAACACACAGGGGTTAATATCACTACCCTGGAACACACAGGGGTTAATATCACTACTCTGGAACACACAGGGGTTAATATCACTACCCTGGAACACACAGGGGTTAATATCACTACCCTGGAACACACAGGGGTTAATATCACTACCCTGGAACACACAGGGGTTAATATCACTACCCTGGAACACACAGGGGTTAATATCACTACCCTGGAACACACAGGGGTTAATATCACTACTCTGGAACACACAGGGGTTAATATCACTACTCTGGAACACACAGGGGTTAATATCACTACCCTGGAACACACAGGGGTTAATATCACTACCCTGGAACACACAGGGGTTAATATCACTACCCTGGAACACACAGGGGTTAATATCACTACTCTGGAACACACAGGGGTTAATATCACTACCCTGGAACACACAGGGGTTAATATCACTACTCTGGAACACACAGGGGTTAATATCACTACCCTGGAACACACAGGGGTTAATATCACTACCCTGGAACACACAGTGGTTAATATCACTACCCTGGAACACACAGGGGTTAATATCACTACCCTGGAACACACAGGGGTCAGTTCAGTGGTCAGTATTGTTTAGAAGGTTGTATTGGGGTTCTAGAGGTTAGAAGATCCGTAAGTCACCTGATCTGGGAGCTGCGCTGCCTCGGCGACAATCAGCACTATGATGTTGCCCACGGCGACGGTGAACAGCCAACCAGCCTGCAGCACCGACTTCATGTTGCTAGGCGCCTGCGTGAGGTATTTGGGTTAGAGAATTGACGAAGAAAACAGATCTGAATTGAGTTGAGATGACAAGAGACGAGATCCACGAGAGGTAAAGGTGTGTGTGTGTGACCGGTGAGAGAGGATCCACGAGAGGTAAAGGTGTGTGTGTGTGACCGGTGAGAGAGGATCCACGAGAGGTAAAGGTGTGTGTGTGACCGGTGAGAGAGGATCCACGAGAGGTAAAGGTGTGTGTGTGTGACCGGTGAGAGAGGATCCACGAGAGGTAAAGGTGTGTGTGTGTGACCGGTGAGAGAGGATCCACGAGAGGTAAAGGTGTGTGTGTGTGACCGGTGAGAGAGGATCCACGAGAGGTAAAGGTGTGTGTGTGTGACCGGTGAGAGAGGATCCACGAGAGGTAAAGGTGTGTGTGTGACCGGTGAGAGAGGATCCACGAGAGGTAAAGGTGTGTGTGTGACCGGTGAGAGAGGATCCACGAGAGGTAAAGGTGTGTGTGTGACCGGTGAGAGAGGATCCACGAGAGGTAAAGGTGTGTGTGTGACCGGTGAGAGAGGATCCACGAGAGGTAAAGGTGTGTGTGTGTGACCGGTGAGAGAGGATCCACGAGAGGTATAGGTGTGTGTGTGACCGGTGAGAGAGGATCCACGAGAGGTAAAGGTGTGTGTGTGTGACCGGTGAGAGAGGATCCACGAGAGGTAAAGGTGTGTGTGTGACCGGTGAGAGAGGATCCACGAGAGGTAAAGGTGAGTGTGTGACCGTGAGAGAGGATCCACGAGAGGTAAAGGTGTGTGTGTGACCGGTGAGAGAGGATCCACGAGAGGTAAAGGTGTGTGTGTGTGACCGTGAGAGAGGATCCACGAGAGGTAAAGGTGTGTGTGTGACCGTGAGAGAGGATCCACGAGAGGTAAAGGTGTGTGTGTGTGACCGGTGAGAGAGGATCCACGAGAGGTAAAGGTGTGTGTGTGACCGTGAGAGAGGATCCACGAGAGGTAAAGGTGTGTGTGTGACCGGTGAGAGAGGATCCACGAGAGGTAAAGGTGTGTGTGTGACCGGTGAGAGAGGATCCACGAGAGGTAAAGGTGTGTGTGTGACCGGTGAGAGAGGATCCACGAGAGGTAAAGGTGTGTGTGTGACCGTGAGAGAGGATCCACGAGAGGTAAAGGTGTGTGTGTGACCGGTGAGAGAGGATCCACGAGAGGTAAAGGTGTGTGTGTGACCGTGAGAGAGGATCCACGAGAGGTAAAGGTGTGTGTGTGACCGGTGAGAGAGGATCCACGAGAGGTAAAGGTGTGTGTGTGTGACCGGTGAGAGAGGATCCACGAGAGGTAAAGGTGTGTGTGTGTGACCGGTGAGAGAGGATCCACGAGAGGTAAAGGTGTGTGTGTGTGACCGGTGAGAGAGGATCCACGAGAGGTAAAGGTGTGTGTGTGTGACCGTGAGAGAGGATCCACGAGAGGTAAAGGTGTGTGTGTGACCGTGAGAGAGGATCCACGAGAGGTAAAGGTGTGTGTGTGACCGTGAGAGAGGATCCACGAGAGGTAAAGGTGTGTGTGTGTGACCGGTGAGAGAGGATCCACGAGAGGTAAAGGTGTGTGTGTGACGGTGAGAGAGGATCCACGAGAGGTAAAGGTGTGTGTGTGACCGGTGAGAGAGGATCCACGAGAGGTAAAGGTGTGTGTGTGACCGGTGAGAGAGGATCCACGAGAGGTAAAGGTGTGTGTGTGACCGGTGAGAGAGGATCCACGAGAGGTAAAGGTGTGTGTGTGACCGGTGAGAGAGGATCCACGAGAGGTAAAGGTGTGTGTGTGACCGGTGAGAGAGGATCCACGAGAGGTAATGGTGTGTGTGTGACCGTGAGAGAGGATCCACGAGAGGTAAAGGTGTGTGTGTGTGACCGTGAGAGAGGATCCACGAGAGGTAAAGGTGTGTGTGTGACCGGTGAGAGAGGATCCACGAGAGGTAAAGGTGTGTGTGTGACCGTGAGAGAGGATCCACGAGAGGTAAAGGTGTGTGTGTGTGACCGTGAGAGAGGATCCACGAGAGGTAAAGGTGAGTGTGTGACCGGTGAGAGAGGATCCACGAGAGGTAAAGGTGTGGGTGTGACCGTGAGAGAGGATCCACGAGAGGTAAAGGTGTGTGTGTGTGACCGGTGAGAGAGGATCCACGAGAGGTAAAGGTGTGTGTGTGACGGGTGAGAGAGGATCCACGAGAGGTAAAGGTGTGTGTGTGACCGGTGAGAGAGGATCCACGAGAGGTAAAGGTGTGTGTGTGACCGGTGAGAGAGGATCCACGAGAGGTAAAGGTGTGTGTGTGACCGTGAGAGAGGATCCACGAGAGGTAAAGGTGTGTGTGTGACCGGTGAGAGAGGATCCACGAGAGGTAAAGGTGTGTGTGACCGGTGAGAGAGGATCCACGAGAGGTAAAGGTGTGTGTGTGACCGTGAGAGAGGATTCCCGAGAGGTAAAGGTGTGTGTGTGTACCGGTGAGAGAGGATCCACGAGAGGTAAAGGTGAGTGTGTGACCGGTGAGAGAGGATCCACGAGAGGTAAAGGTGTGTGTGTGACCGGTGAGAGAGGATCCACGAGAGGTAAAGGTGTGTGTGTGACCGTGAGAGAGGATCCACGAGAGGTAAAGGTGTGTGTGTGACGGGTGAGAGAGGATCCACGAGAGGTAAAGGTGTGTGTGTGACCGTGAGAGAGGATCCACGAGAGGTAAAGGTGTGTGTGTGACCGGTGAGAGAGGATCCACGAGAGGTAAAGGTGTGTGTGTGTGACCGGTGAGAGAGGATCCACGAGAGGTAAAGGTGTGTGTGTGACGGGTGAGAGAGGATCCACGAGAGGTAAAGGTGTGTGTGTGACCGTGAGAGAGGATCCACGAGAGGTAAAGGTGTGTGTGTGACCGTGAGAGAGGATCCACGAGAGGTAAAGGTGTGTGTGTGACCGTGAGAGAGGATCCACGAGAGGTAAAGGTGTGTGTGTGTGACCGGTGAGAGAGGATCCACGAGAGGTAAAGGTGTGTGTGTGACCGTGAGAGAGGATCCACGAGAGGTAAAGGTGTGTGTGTGTGACCGGTGAGAGAGGATCCACGAGAGGTAAAGGTGTGTGTGTGTGACCGGTGAGAGAGGATCCACGAGAGGTAAAGGTGTGTGTGTGTGACCGTGAGAGAGGATCCACGAGAGGTAAAGGTGTGTGTGTGACCGTGAGAGAGGATCCACGAGAGGTAAAGGTGTGTGTGTGACCGTGAGAGAGGATCCACGAGAGGTAAAGGTGTGTGTGTGTGACCGTGAGAGAGGATCCACGAGAGGTAAAGGTGTGTGTGTGACCGTGAGAGAGGATCCACGAGAGGTAAAGGTGTGTGTGTGACCGGTGAGAGAGGATCCACGAGAGGTAAAGGTGTGTGTGTGTGACCGGTGAGAGAGGATCCACGAGAGGTAAAGGTGTGTGTGTGACCGGTGAGAGAGGATCCACGAGAGGTAAAGGTGTGTGTGTGACCGGTGAGAGAGGATCCACGAGAGGTAAAGGTGTGTGTGTGTGACGGTGAGAGAGGATCCACGAGAGGTAAAGGTGTGTGTGTGTGACCGGTGAGAGAGGATCCACGAGAGGTAAAGGTGTGTGTGACGGTGAGAGAGGATCCACGAGAGGTAAAGGTGTGTGTGTGACCGGTGAGAGAGGATCCACGAGAGGTAAAGGTGTGTGTGTGACCGGTGAGAGAGGATCCACGAGAGGTAAAGGTGTGTGTGTGACCGGTGAGAGAGGATCCACGAGAGGTAAAGGTGTGTGTGTGACCGGTGAGAGAGGATCCACGAGAGGTAAAGGTGTGTGTGTGACCGGTGAGAGAGGATCCACGAGAGGTAAAGGTGTGTGTGTGACCGGTGAGAGAGGATCCACGAGAGGTAAAGGTGTGTGTGTGACCGGTGAGAGAGGATCCACGAGAGGTAAAGGTGTGTGTGTGTGACCGTGAGAGAGGATCCACGAGAGGTAAAGGTGTGTGTGTGACCGGTGAGAGAGGATCCACGAGAGGTAAAGGTGTGTGTGTGTACCGGTGAGAGAGGATCCACGAGAGGTAAAGGTGTGTGTGTGTGACCGGTGAGAGAGGATCCACGAGAGGTAAAGGTGTGTGTGTGACCGGTGAGAGAGGATCCACGAGAGGTAAAGGTGTGTGTGTGACCGGTGAGAGAGGATCCACGAGAGTAAAGGTGTGTGTGTGTGACCGTGAGAGAGGATCCACGAGAGGTAAAGGTGTGTGTGTGACCGGTGAGAGAGGATCCACGAGAGGTAAAGGTGTGTGTGTGACCGGTGAGAGAGGATCCACGAGAGGTAAAGGTGTGTGTGTGTGACCAGTGAGAGAGGATCCACGAGAGGTAAAGGTGTGTGTGTGTGACCGGTGAGAGAGGATCCACGAGAGGTAAAGGTGTGTGTGTGACCGGTGAGAGAGGATCCACGAGAGGTAAAGGTGTGTGTGTGTGACCGGTGAGAGAGGATCCACGAGAGGTAAAGGTGTGTGTGTGACGGGTGAGAGAGGATCCACGAGAGGTAAAGGTGTGTGTGTGACCGGTGAGAGAGGATCCACGAGAGGTAAAGGTGTGTGTGTGACCGGTGAGAGAGGATCCACGAGAGGTAAAGGTGTGTGTGTGACCGGTCAGAGAGGATCCACGAGAGGTAAAGGTGTGTGTGTGACCGTGAGAGAGGATCCACGAGAGGTAAAGGTGTGTGTGTGACCAGTGAGAGAGGATCCACGAGAGGTAAAGGTGAGTGTGTGACCGGTGAGAGAGGATCCACGAGAGGTAAAGGTGTGTGTGTGACCGGTGAGAGAGGATCCACGAGAGGTAAAGGTGTGTGTGTGACCGGTGAGAGAGGATCCACGAGAGGTAAAGGTGTGTGTGTGACCGGTGAGAGAGGATCCACGAGAGGTAAAGGTGTGTGTGTGACCGGTGAGAGAGGATCCACGAGAGGTAAAGGTGTGTGTGTGTGACCGGTGAGAGAGGATCCACAAGAGGTAAAGGTGTGTGTGTGACCGTGAGAGAGGATCCACGAGAGGTAAAGGTGTGTGTGTGTGACCGGTGAGAGAGGATCCACGAGAGGTAAAGGTGTGTGTGTGTGACCGGTGAGAGAGGATCCACGAGAGGTAAAGGTGTGTGTGTGTGACCGGTGAGAGAGGATCCACGAGAGGTAAAGGTGTGTGTGTGACCGGTGAGAGAGGATCCACGAGAGGTAAAGGTGTGTGTGTGTGTGACCGTGAGAGAGGATCCACGAGAGGTAAAGGTGTGTGTGTGGACCGGTGAGAGAGGATCCACGAGAGGTAAAGGTGTGTGTGTGACCGGTGAGAGAGGATCCACGAGAGGTAAAGGTGTGTGTGTGACCGGTGAGAGAGGATCCACGAGAGGTAAAGGTGTGTGTGTGTGTGACCGGTGAGAGAGGATCCACGAGAGGTAAAGGTGTGTGTGTGTGACCGGTGAGAGAGGATCCACGAGAGGTAAAGGTGTGTGTGACCGTGAGAGAGGATCCACGAGAGGTAAAGGTGTGTGTGTGACCGGTGAGAGAGGATCCACGAGAGGTAAAGGTGTGTGTGTGTGACCGGTGAGAGAGGATCCACGAGAGGTAAAGGTGTGTGTGTGTACCGGTGAGAGAGGATCCACGAGAGGTAAAGGTGTGTGTGTGACCGGTGAGAGAGGATCCACGAGAGGTAAAGGTGTGTGTGTGACCGGTGAGAGAGGATCCACGAGAGGTAAAGGTGTGTGTGTGACCGGTGAGAGAGGATCCACGAGAGGTAAAGGTGTGTGTGTGACGGGTGAGAGAGGATCCACGAGAGGTAAAGGTGTGTGTGTGACCGGTGAGAGAGGATCCACGAGAGGTAAAGGTGTGTGTGTGACCGTGAGAGAGGATCCACGAGAGGTAAAGGTGTGTGTGGACCGGTGAGAGAGGATCCACGAGAGGTAAAGGTGTGTGTGTGACCGGTGAGAGAGGATCCACGAGAGGTAAAGGTGTGTGTGTGACCGGTGAGAGAGGATCCACGAGAGGTAAAGGTGTGTGTGTGTGACCGGTGAGAGAGGATCCACGAGAGGTAAAGGTGTGTGTGTGTGACCGGTGAGAGAGGATCCACGAGGGGTAAAGGTGTGTGTGTGACCGGTGAGAGAGGATCCACGAGAGGTAAAGGTGTGTGTGTGACCGGTGAGAGAGGATCCACGAGAGGTAAAGGTGTGTGTGTGTGACCGGTGAGAGAGGATCCACGAGAGGTAAAGGTGTGTGTGTGTGACCGGTGAGAGAGGATCCACGAGAGGTAAAGGTGTGTGTGTGTGACCGGTGAGAGAGGATCCACGAGAGGTAAAGGTGTGTGTGACCGGTGAGAGAGGACAGTGGCGCCCCCTACCTGTGAGTAGGAGAACTCTAGGCCAGTCACAGAGAACACCACCTCGCCTCCTGTCATGAGGAAGTACTGGGGGATCTGCCAGCCCATGTGGATGGTGTTGGGCTGGATGTCTTCCACCACCTGGATGGCCTGCCAACACTGGACACAGTAATCAACACATTAATTAAACACTGTTTTCTACTAAATGGATACACAGAAAACAACAGAACAACATGCTTTAAAACCCCTGGAGAACAGCTCATCATGGACCTTCACAGCTCATCATGGACCTTCACAGCTCATCATGGACCTTCACAGCTCATTGCTAGCTTGGTTAAGGGTTCGGTGTTATAGGATAGAGGACTTACATCAGGGCTTCCGATGGTGAACGTGGATGGTATGAGGAGGGTGAAGGCGCTGCCAAAGCCCAGATCTATAGAGTACAGACATGATGCTCCGCCACTGTTCATGATGGTAAACTCCGCCCTGAGACACACAACAGCCAATCAGATCGATCGACCTCTGTCTCTCTGTCTCTCTGTCTCTCTGTCTCTCTGTCTCTCTCTCTCTCTCTCTCTCTCTCTCTCTCTCTCTCTCTCTCTCTCTCTCTCTCTCTCTCTCTCTCTCTCTCTCTCTCTCTCTCTCTCTCTCTCTCTCTCTCTCTACTCACTTTCCCTGTGGAACCAGGCTGTAGTTGGAGACGGCCAGAGGAGCGATGTCGCCGACTCCCAGCGTAACGTTCAGAGCACTGCCCAAACCGTTCACAAATCTACAGTATGAAAGAGCAAAACAACAGGTCAGGAACACTCAGGGCCCTGACCACTAACGGGACTGTTGGTAACACTCAGGGCCCTGACCACTAACGGGACTGTTGGTAACACTCAGGGCCCTGACCACTAACGGAACTGTTGGTAACACTCAGGGCCCAGACCACTAACGGGACTGTTGGTAACACTCAGGGTCCTGTCCCTAACCACTAAGGGGACTGTTGGTAACACTCAGGGCCCTGACCACTAACGGGACTGTTGGTAACACTCAGGGCCCTGACCCTGACCACTAACGGGACTGTTGGTAACACTCAGGGCCCTGTCCCTAACCACTAACGGGACTGTTGGTAACACTCAGGGCCCTGACCACTAACGGGACTGTTGGTAACACTCAGGGCCCTGACCACTAACGGGACTGTTGGTAACACTCAGGGCCCAGACCACTAACGGGACTGTTGGTAACACTCAGGGCCCTGTCCCTAACCACTAACGGGACTGTTGGTAACACTCAGGGCCCTGACCACTAACGGGACTGTTGGTAACACTCAGGGCCCAGACCACTAAGGGGACTGTTGGTAACACTCAGGGCCCTGACCACTAACGGGACTGTTGGTAACACTCAGGGCCCTGACCACTAAGGGGACTGTTGGTAACACTCAGGGCCCTGACCACTAACGGGACTGTTGGTAACACTCAGGGCCCTGACCACTAACGGGACTGTTGGTAACACTCAGGGCCCTGACCACTAAGGGGACTGTTGGTAACACTCAGGGCCCTGACCACTAACGGGACTGTTGGTAACACTCAGGGCCCTGACCACTAAGGGGACTGTTGGTAACACTCAGGGCCCTGACCACTAACGGGACTGTTGGTAACACTCAGGGCCCTGACCACTAAGGGGACTGTTGGTAACACTCAGGGCCCTAACCACTAACGGGACTGTTGGTAACACTCAGGGCCCTGACCACTAACGGGACTGTTGGTAACACTCAGGGCCCTGACCACTAACGGGACTGTTGGTAACACTCAGGGCCCTGACCACTAAGGGGACTGTTGGTAACACTCAGGGCCCTGACCACTAACGGGACTGTTGGTAACACTCAGGGCCCTGTCCCTAACCACTAACGGGACTGTTGGTAACACTCAGGGCCCTGACCACTAACGGGACTGTTGGTAACACTCAGGGCCCTGACCACTAAGGGGACTGTTGGTAACACTCAGGGCCCTGACCACTAACGGGACTGTTGGTAACACTCAGGGCCCTGACCACTAAGGGGACTGTTGGTAACACTCAGGGCCCTGACCACTAACGGGACTGTTGGTAACACTCAGGGCCCTGACCACTAAGGGGACTGTTGGTAACACTCAGGGCCCTGACCACTAACGGGACTGTTGGTAACACTCAGGGCCCTGACCCTGACCACTAAGGGGACTGTTGGTAACACTCAGGGCCCTGACCACTAACGGAACTGTTGGTAACACTCAGGGCCCTGACCACTAACGGAACTGTTGGTAACACTCAGGGCCCAGACCACTAACGGGACTGTTGGTAACACTCAGGGTCCTAACCACTAATGGGACTGTTGGTAACACTCAGGGCCCTGTCCCTAACCACTAAGGGGACTGTTGGTAACACTCAGGGCCCTGTCCCTAACCACTAACGGGACTGTTGGTAACACTCAGGGCCCTAACCAGTAAGGGGACTGTTGGTAACACTCAGGTTCCTGACTACTAACGGGACTGTTGGTAACACTCAGGGCCCTGACCACTAAGGGGACTGTTGGTAACACTCAGGGCCCTGACCACTAACGGGACTGTTGGTAACACTCAGGGCCCTGACCACTAAGGGGACTGTTGGTAACACTCAGGGCCCTAACCACTAACGGGACTGTTGGTAACACTCAGGGCCCTGACCACTAACGGGACTGTTGGTAACACTCAGGGCCCTGACCACTAAGGGGACTGTTGGTAACACTCAGGGCCCTGACCACTAACGGGACTGTTGGTAACACTCAGGGCCCTGACCACTAAGGGGACTGTTGGTAACACTCAGGGCCCAGACCACTAACGGGACTGTTGGTAACACTCAGGGCCCTGACCACTAACGGGACTGTTGGTAACACTCAGGGCCCAGACCACTAACGGGACTGTTGGTAACACTCAGGGCCCTGACCACTAAGGGGACTGTTGGTAACACTCAGGGCCCTGACCACTAACGGGACTGTTGGTAACACTCAGGGCCCTGACCACTAACGGGACTGTTGGTAACACTCAGGGCCCTGACCACTAAGGGGACTGTTGGTAACACTCAGGGCCCTGACCACTAACGGGACTGTTGGTAACACTCAGGGCCCTGACCACTAAGGGGACTGTTGGTAACACTCAGGGCCCTGACCACTAACGGGACTGTTGGTAACACTCAGGGCCCTGACCACTAAGGGGACTGTTGGTAACACTCAGGGCCCTAACCACTAACGGGACTGTTGGTAACACTCAGGGCCCTGACCACTAACGGAACTGTTGGTAACACTCAGGGCCTTGACCACTAACGGGACTGTTGGTAACACTCAGGGCCCTGACCACTAAGGGGACTGTTGGTAACACTCAGGGCCCTGACCACTAAGGGGACTGTTGGTAACACTCAGGGCCCTGACCACTAACGGGACTGTTGGTAACACTCAGGGCCCTGACCACTAAGGGGACTGTTGGTAACACTCAGGGCCCTGACCACTAACGGGACTGTTGGTAACACTCAGGGCCCTGACCACTAAGGGGACTGTTGGTAACACTCAGGGCCCTGACCACTAACGGGACTGTTGGTAACACTCAGGGCCCTGACCACTAAGGGGACTGTTGGTAACACTCAGGGCCCTGACCACTAACGGGACTGTTGGTAACACTCAGGGCCCTGACCACTAAGGGGACTGTTGGTAACACTCAGGGCCCTGACCACTAACGGGACTGTTGGTAACACTCAGGGCCCTAACCACTAAGGGGACTGTTGGTAACACTCAGGGCCCTGACCACTAACGGGACTGTTGGTAACACTCAGGGCCCAGACCACTAAGGGGACTGTTGGTAACACTCAGGGCCCTGACCACTAACGGGACTGTTGGTAACACTCAGGGCCCTGACCACTAACGGGACTGTTGGTAACACTCAGGGCCCTGACCACTAAGGGGACTGTTGGTAACACTCAGGGCCCTGACCACTAAGGGGACTGTTGGTAACACTCAGGGCCCTGACCACTAACGGGACTGTTGGTAACACTCAGGGCCCTGACCACTAACGGGACTGTTGTAACACTCAGGGCCCTGACCCTGACCACTAACGGGACTGTTGGTAACACTCAGGGCCCTAACCACTAAGGGGACTGTTGGTAACACTCAGGGCCCTGACCACTAAGGGGACTGTTGGTAACACTCAGGGCCCTGACCACTAACGGGACTGTTGTAACACTCAGGGCCCTGACCCTGACCACTAACGGGACTGTTGTAACACTCAGGGCCCTGACCCTGACCACTAACGGGACTGTTGGTAACACTCAGGGCCCAGACCACTAAGGGGACTGTTGGTAACACTCAGGGCCCTGACCACTAACGGGACTGTTGGTAACACTCAGGGCCCTGACCACTAACGGGACTGTTGGTAACACTCAGGGCCCTGACCACTAACGGGACTGTTGGTAACACTCAGGGCCCTGACCACTAACGGGACTGTTGTAACTGACCTGATGGCGTTCATGCCGTCATCGGGCTTCTTGCTCAAGTCGTAAACCTGGAGAGAAACAGGAAGTGATGTTACATTCCATAGTGGCTGACTGATGAAAACAACAGACATAGTGGCTGACTGATATCAACAACAGACATAGTGGCTGATAGACTGATATCAACAACAGACATAGTGGCTGATAGACATATCAACAACAGACATAGTGGCTGATAGACAGATATCAACAACAGACATAGTGGCTGATAGACTGATATCAACAACAGACATAGTGGCTGATAGACATATCAACAACAGACATAGTGGCTGATAGACAGATATCAACAACAGACATAGTGGCTGATAGACATATCAACAACAGACATAGTGGCTGATAGACTGATATCAACAACAGACATAGTGGCTGATAGACATATCAACAACAGACATGGTGGCTGATATCAACAACAGATATAGTGGCTGATAGGCATATCAACAACTGACATAGTGGCTGATAGACATATCAACAACAGACATAGAGGCTGATAGACATATCAACAACAGACCGTGGCTGATAGACATATCAACAACAGACATAGTGGCTGATAGACATATCAACAACAGACATAGTGGCTGATAGACATATCAAGAACAGGTATAGTGGCTGATAGACATATCAACAACAGACATAGTGGCTGATAGACTGAGATCAACAACAGACATAGTGGCTGATAGACATATCAACAACAGACATAGTGGCTGATAGACTGATATCAACAACATACATAGTGGCTGATAGACATATCAACAACAGACATGGTGGCTGATATCAACAACAGATATAGTGGCTGATAGGCATATCAACAACTGACATATTGGCTAATAGACATATCAACAACAGACATAGTGGCTGATAGACTAATATCAACAACAGACATAGTGGCTGATAGACATATCAACAACAGACATAGAGGCTGATAGACATATCAACAACAGACCGTGGCTGATAGACATATCAACAACAGACATAGTGGCTGATAGACATATCAACAACAGACATAGTGGCTGATAGACTGATATCAACAACAGACATAGTGGCTGATAGACATATCAACAACAGACCGTGGCTGATAGACTGATATCAACAACAGACATAGTGGCTGATAGACATATCAACAACAGACCGTGGCTGATAGACTGATATCAACAACATACATAGTGGCTGATAGACATATCAACAACAGACACGTGGCTGATAGACTATATCAACAACAGACATAGTGGCTGATAGACATATCAACGACAGACAGTTGAAGTGGGAAGTTTACATCCACTTAGGTTGGAGTCATTGAAACTTTTTTCAACCACTCCACAAATTTCTTGTTAACAAAATATAGTTTTTGCACTAAGTTACACTAAGTTGACTGTGCCTTTAAACAGCTTGGAAAATTCCAGAAAATTATGTCATGGCTTTAGAAGCTTCTGATAGGCTAATTGACATAATTTGAGTCAATTGGAGGTGTACCTGTGGATGTATTTCCCGGCGTACCTTCAAACTCAGGGCCTCTTTGCTTGACATCATGGGAAAATCAAAAGATATCAGCCAAGACCTCAGAAGATAAATTGTAGACCTCCACAAGTCTGGTTCATACTTGGGAGCAATTTCCAAACGCCTGAAGGTACCACGTTCATCTGTACAAACAATAGTACGCAAGTATAAACACCATGGGACCACGCAGCCGTCATACCGCTCAGAAAGGAGACGCGTTCTGTCTCCTAGAGATGTACGTACTTTGGTGCGAAAAGTGCAAATCAATCCCAGAACAACAGCAAAGGACCTTGTGAAGATGCTGGAGGAAACAGGTACAAAAGTATCTATATCCACAGTAAAACGAGTCCTATATCGACATAACCTGAAAGGCTGCTCAGCAAGGAAGAAGCCACTGCTCCAAAACCGCCATTAAAAAAGCCAGACAACGGTTTGCAACTGCACATGGGGACAAAGATCGTACTTTTTGGAGAAATGTTCTCTGGTCTGATGAAACAAAAATAGAACTGTTTGGCCATAATGACCATCGTTATGTTTGGAGGAAAAAGGGGGACGCTTGCAAGCCGAAGAACACCATCCCAACCATGAAGCACGGGGGCGGCAGCATCATGTTGTGGGGGTGCTTTGCTGCAGGAGGGACTGGTGCACTTCACAAATAGATGGTATCATGAGGCTGGAAAATGATGTGGATATATTGAAGCAACATCTCAAGACATCAGTCAGGAAGTTGAAGCTTGGTCACAAATGGGTCTTCCAAATGGACAATGACCCCAAGCATACTTCCAAAGTTGTAGCAAAATTGCTTAAGGACAACAAAGTCAAGGTATTGGAGTGGCCATCACAAAGCCCTGACCTCAATCCTATAGACAATTTGTGGGCAGAACTGAAAAAGCGTGTGTGAGCAAGGAGGCCTACAAACCTGACTCAGTTACACCAGCTCTGTCAGGAGGAATGAGCCAAAATTCACCCAACTTATTGTGGGAAGCTTGTGGAAGGCTACCTGAAACGTTTCACCCAAGTTAAACAATTTAACTTGTAAACTTCTGACCCACTGGGAATGTGATGAAAGAAATAAAAGCTGAAATAAATTATTCTCTCTGCTATTATTCTGACATTTCACATTCTTAAAATAAAGTGGTGATCCTAACTGACCTAAGACAGGGCATTTTTACTAGGATTAAATGTCAGGAATTGTGGAAAAACTGAGTTTATATTTATTTGGTTAAGGTGTATGTAAACTTCCGACTTCAACTGTATATAGTGGCTGATAGACTGAGTCTTGGACCAAGACTAGAACGGTAGAACAACTCAGACCAAGACTAGAACGGTAGAACACAACTCAGACCAAGACCAGAACGGTAGAACAACTCAGACCAAGACTAGAACGGTAGAACAACTCAGACCAAGACTAGAACGGTAGAACAACTCAGACCAAGACTAGAATGGCAGAACAACTCAGACCAAGACTAGAACGGTAGAACAACTCAGACCAAGACTAGAACGGTAGAACAACTCAGACCAAGACTAGAATGGCAGAACAACTCAGACCAAGACTAGAACGGTAGAACAACTCAGACCAAGACTAGAACGGTAGAACAACTCAGACCAAGACTAGAACGGTAGAACAACTCAGACCAAGACTAGAACGGTAGAACAACTCAGACCAAGACTAGAACGGTAGAACAACTCAGACCAAGACTAGAACGGTAGAACAACTCAGACCAAG
>NC_059457.1:96225575-96233075 GCF_905237065.1 Salmo salar
GCCAGAGGGGTATGGTATATTAATAAGGCCAGAGGGGTATGCTATATTAATAAGGCCAGAGGGGTATGGTATATTAATAAGGCCAGAGGAGTATGGTATATTAATAAGGCCAGAGGGGTATGGTATATTAATAAGGCCAGAGGGGTATGGTGTATTAATAAGGCCAGAGGGGTATGGTATATTAATAAGGCCAGAGGGGTATGGTATATTAATAAGGCCAGAGGGGTATGGTATATTAATAAAGCCAGAGGGGTATGGTATATTAATAAGGCCAGAGGGGTATGGTATATTAATAAGGCCAGAGGGGTATGGTATATTAATAAGGCCAGAGGGGTATGGTATATTAATAAGGCCAGAGGGGTATGGTATATTAATAAGGCCAGAGGGGTATGGTATATTAATAAGGCCAGAGGGGTTTGGTGTATTAATAAGGCCAGAGGGGTATGGTATATTAATAAGGCCAGAGGGGTATGGTATATTAATAAGGCCAGAGGGGTATGGTATATTAATAAGGCCAGAGGGGTATGGTATATTAATAAGGCCAGAGGGGTATGGTATATTAATAAGGCCAGAGGGGTATGGTATATTAATAAGGCCAGAGGGGTATGGTATATTAATAAGGCCAGAGGGGTATGGTATATTAATAAGGCCAGAGGGGTATGGTGTATTAATAAGGCCAGAGGGGTTTGGTGTATTAATAAGGCCAGAGGGGTATGGTATATTAATAAGGCCAGAGGGGTATGGTATATTAATAAGGCCAGAGGGGTATGGTATATTAATAAGGCCAGAGGGGTATGGTATATTAATAAGGCCAGAGGGGTATGGTATATTAATAAGGCCAGAGGGGTATGGTATATTAATAAGGCCAGAGGGGTATGGTATATTTATAAGGCCAGAGGGGTATGGTATATTAATAAGGCCAGAGGGGTATGGTATATTAATAAGGCCAGAGGGGTATGGTATATTAATAAGGCCAGAGGGGTATGGTATATTAATAAGGCCAGAGGGGTATGGTATATTAATAAGGCCAGAGGGGTATGGTATATTAATAAGGCCAGAGGGGTATGGTATATTAATAAGGCCAGAGGGGTATGGTATATTAATAAGGCCAGAGGGGTATGGTATATTAATAAGGCCAGAGGGGTATGGTATATTAATAAGGCCAGAGGGGTATGGTATATTAATAAGGCCAGAGGGGTATGGTATATTAATAAGGCCAGAGGGGTATGGTATATTAATAAGGCCAGAGGGGTATGGTATATTAATAAGGCCAGAGGGGTATGGTATATTTATAAGGCCAGAGGGGTATGGTATATTAATAAGGCCAGAGGGGTATGGTATATTAATAAGGCCAGAGGGGTATGGTATATTAATAAGGCCAGAGGGGTATGGTATATTAATAAGGCCAGAGGGGTATGGTATATTAATAAGGCCAGAGGGGTATGGTATATTAATAAGGCCAGAGGGGTATGGTATATTAATAAGGCCAGAGGGGTATGGTATATTTATAAGGTTAGTTAGTATAGTTAGTATATAGAGTTAGTATAGTTAGTATATAGAGTTAGTATAGTTAGTATATAGAGTTAATATAGTTAGTATATAGAGTTAATATAGTTAGTATATAGAGTTAATATAGTTAGTATATAGAGTTAGTATAGTTAGTATATAGAGTTAATATAGTTAGTATATAGAGTTAGTATAGTTAGTATATAGAGTTAATATAGTTAGTATATAGAGTTAGTATAGTTAGTATATAGAGTTAGTATAGTTAGTATATAGAGTTAGTATAGTTAGTATATAGAGTTAGTATAGTTAGTATAGTTAGTATATAGAGTTAGTATAGTTAGTATATAGAGTTAATATAGTTAGTATATAGAGTTAATATAGTTAGTATATAGAGTTAATATAGTTAGTATATAGAGTTAATATAGTTAGTATATAGAGTTAGTATAGTTAGTATATAGAGTTAATATAGTTAGTATATAGAGTTAGTATAGTTAGTATATAGAGTTAATATAGTTAGTATATAGAGTTAATATAGTTAGTATATAGAGTTAGTATAGTTAGTATATAGAGTTAATATAGTTAGTATATAGAGTTAATAGAGGTAGTATATAGAGTTAGTATAGTTAGTATATAGAGTTAATATAGTTAGTATATAGAGTTAGTATAGTTAGTATATAGAGTTAATATAGTTAGTATATAGAGTTAGTATAGTTAGTATATAGAGTTAGTATAGTTAGTATATAGAGTTAGTATAGTTAGTATATAGAGTTAGTATAGTTAGTATATAGAGTTAGTATAGTTAGTATATAGAGTTAGTATAGTTAGTATATAGAGTTAGTATAGTTAGTATATAGAGTTAATATAGTTAGTATATAGAGTTAGTATAGTTAGTATATAGAGTTAATATAGTTAGTATATAGAGTTAATATAGTTAGTATATAGAGTTAGTATAGTTAGTATATAGAGTTAGTATATAGAGTTAGTATAGTTAGTATATAGAGTTAGTATAGTTAGTATATAGAGTTAGTATAGTTAGTATATAGAGTTAGTATAGTTAGTATATAGAGTTATTATAGTTAGTATATAGAGTTAGTATAGTTAGTATATAGAGTTAGTATAGTTAGTATATAGAGTTAGTATAGTTAGTATATAGAGTTAATATAGTTAGTATATAGAGTTAGTATAGTTAGTATATAGAGTTAGTATAGTTAGTATATAGAGTTAGTATAGTTAGTATATAGAGTTAGTATAGTTAGTATATAGAGTTAGTATAGTTAGTATATAGAGTTAGTATAGTTAGTATATAGTGTTAATATAGTTAGTATATAGAGTTAATATAGTTAGTATATAGAGTTAGTATAGTTAGTGTAAGTTGTTAGCATATAAAGGTAGATTATAGTATATAGAGTTAGTATAGTTAGTATATAGAGTTAGTATAGTTAGTATATAGAGTTAGTATAGTTAGTATATAGAGTTAGTATAGTTAGTATATAGAGTTAATATAGTTAGTATATAGAGTTAATATAGTTAGTATATAGAGTTAGTATAGTTAGTATAGTTAGTATATAGAGTTAGTATAGTTAGTATATAGAGTTAATATAGTTAGTATATAGAGTTAGTATAGTTAGTATATAGAGTTAGTATAGTTAGTATATAGAGTTAGTATAGTTAGTATATAGAGTTAGTATAGTTAGTATATAGAGTTAATATAGTTAGTATATAGAGTTAGTATAGTTAGTATAGTTAGTATAGTTAGTATATAGAGTTAGTATAGTTAGTATATAGAGTTAATATAGTTAGTATATAGAGTTAGTATAGTTAGTATATAGAGTTAGTATAGTTAGTATATAGAGTTAATATAGTTAGTATATAGAGTTAGTATATAGAGTTAGTATAGTTAGTATATAGAGTTAATATAGTTAGTATATAGAGTTAGTATAGTTAGTATATAGAGTTAATATAGTTAGTATATAGAGTTAGTATAGTTAGTATATAGAGTTAATATAGTTAGTATATAGAGTTAGTATATAGAGTTAGTATAGTTAGTATATAGAGTTAGTATAGTTAGTATATAGAGTTAGTATAGTTAGTATATAGAGTTAGTATAGTTAGTATATAGAGTTAATATAGTTAGTATATAGAGTTAGTATAGTTAGTATATAGAGTTAGTATAGTTAGTATATAGAGTTAATATAGTTAGTATATAGAGTTAATATAGTTAGTATATAGAGTTAATATAGTTAGTATATAGAGTTAATATAGTTAGTATATAGAGTTAATATAGTTAGTATATAGAGTTAGTATAGTTAGTATATAGAGTTAGTATAGTTAGTATATAGAGTTAGTATAGTTAGTATATAGAGTTAGTATAGTTAGTATATAGAGTTAGTATATAGAGTTAGTATATAGAGTTAGTATAGTTAGTATATAGAGTTAGTATAGTTAGTGTAAGTTGTTAGCATATAAAGGTAGATTATAGTATATAGAGTTAGTATAGTTAGTATATAGAGTTAGTATAGTTAGTATATAGAGTTAGTATAGTTAGTATATAGAGTTAATATAGTTAGTATATAGAGTTAGTATAGTTAGTATATAGAGTTAGTATAGTTAGTATATAGAGTTAATATAGTTAGTATATAGAGTTAATATAGTTAGTATATAGAGTTAGTATAGTTAGTATATAGAGTTAATATAGTTAGTATATAGAGTTAGTATAGTTAGTATATAGAGTTAGTATAGTTAGTATATAGAGTTAGTATAGTTAGTATATAGAGTTAGTATATAGAGTTAGTATAGTTAGTATATAGAGTTAATATAGTTAGTATATAGAGTTAGTATAGTTAGTATATAGAGTTAGTATATAGAGTTAGTATAGTTAGTATATATAGTTAGTATATAGAGTTAGTATAGTTAGTATATAGAGTTAGTATAGTTAGTATATAGAGTTAGTATAGTTAGTATATAGAGTTAGTATAGTTAGTATATAGAGTTAGTATATAGAGTTAGTATAGTTAGTATATAGAGTTAATATAGTTAGTATATAGAGTTAGTATAGTTAGTATATAGAGTTAGTATAGTTAGTATATAGAGTTAGTATAGTTACTATATAGAGTTAATATAGTTAGTATATAGAGTTAGTATAGTTAGTATATAGAGTTAGTATAGTTAGTATATAGAGTTAATATAGTTAGTATATAGAGTTAGTATAGTTAGTATATAGAGTTAGTATAGTTAGTATATAGAGTTAGTATATAGAGTTAGTATAGTTAGTATATAGAGTTAGTATATAGAGTTAGTATAGTTAGTATATAGAGTTAGTATAGTTAGTATATAGAGTTAGTATAGTTAGTATATAGAGTTAGTATAGTTAGTATATAGAGTTAGTATAGTTAGTATATAGAGTTAGTATATAGAGTTAGTATAGTTAGTATATAGAGTTAGTATATAGAGTTAGTATAGTTAGTATATAGAGTTAATATAGTTAGTATATAGAGTTAATATAGTTAGTATATAGAGTTAGTATAGTTAGTATATAGAGTTAGTATAGTTAGTATATAGAGTTAATATAGTTAGTATATAGAGTTAGTATAGTTAGTATATAGAGTTAGTATAGTTAGTATATAGAGTTAATATAGTTAGTATATAGAGTTAATATAGTTAGTATATAGAGTTAGTATAGTTAGTATATAGAGTTAATATAGTTAGTATATAGAGTTAATATAGTTAGTATATAGAGTTAGTATATAGAGTTAGTATATAGAGTTAGTATAGTTAGTATATAGAGTTAATATAGTTAGTATATAGAGTTAGTATAGTTAGTATATAGAGTTAATATAGTTAGTATATAGAGTTAGTATAGTTAGTATATAGAGTTAGTATAGTTAGTATATAGAGTTAGTATAGTTAGTATATAGAGTTAGTATAGTTAGTATATAGAGTTAATATAGTTAGTATATAGAGTTAGTATAGTTAGTATATAGAGTTAATATAGGTAGTATATAGAGTTAGTATAGTTAGTATATAGAGTTAATATAGTTAGTATATAGAGTTAGTATAGTTAGTATATAGAGTTAATATAGTTAGTATATAGAGTTAATATAGTTAGTATATAGAGTTAATATAGTTAGTATATAGAGTTAATATAGTTAGTATATAGAGTTAATATAGTTAGTATATAGAGTTAATATAGGTAGGGGACATGGCTCACCTGCATCTGATCTGGCTGCACAGTGAGAATTCCCTGCGGAGTAGAAACAGCAATTAGCTCCGCATCTTTCATTCAGGTAAACACGTCCTTCGGTGTCTTTAATAATATCGAATTCAGATATAATTTTCATCAATAGTATCATGTCATTGTTGTTTGTGAGGGTTGAATTACACGTACAAAGTTTCCGTCCATGGTGGTGGCCTGGAGGGTCCACCTGGAGCCCTGGGGAGAGACACAACGCCGTTTAGGAGGATCTCACCTGCCTTAAAATACTGGCACCGTCTACTGCCAAGGTGCAGTCTGGGATTATATGGTACAGTCTACTGCCAAGGTGCAGTCTGGGATTATATGGTACAGTCTACTGCCAAGGTGCAGTCTGGGATTATATGGTACAGTCTACTGCCAAGGTGCAGTCTGGGATTCTATGGTACAGTCTACTGCCAAGGTGGAGTCTGGGATTCTATGGTACAGTCTACTGCCAAGGTGGAGTCTGGGATTCTATGGTACAGTCTACTGCCAAGGTGGAGTCTGGGATTCTATGGTACAGTCTACTGCCAAGGTGCAGTCTGGGATTCTATGGTACAGTCTACTGCCAAGGTGGAGTCTGGGATTCTATGGTACAGTCTACTGCCAAGGTGCAGTCTGGGATTCTATGGTACAGTCTACTGCCAAGGTGCAGTCTGGGATTCTATGGTACAGTCTACTGCCAAGGTGCAGTCTGGGATTATATGGTACAGTCTACTGCCAAGGTGGAGTCTGGGATTCTATGGTACAGTCTACTGCCAAGGTGGAGTCTGGGATTCTATGGTACAGTCTACTGCCAAGGTGCAGTCTGGGATTATATGGTACAGTCTACTGCCAAGGTGGAGTCTGGGATTCTATGGTACAGTCTACTGCCAAGGTGCAGTCTGGGATTCTATGGTACAGCTCTTGTGCACAAAGTATTTACAAAGTATCCTTAATATCTAGCAGGGCTGTTTGGGTTAGGGTGAGTAGTCTTAGGGGTTAGGGGTTGGGGGTTAGGGTGAGTAGTCTTAGGGGTTAGGGGTTAGGGTGAGTAGTCTTAGGGGTTAAGGGGTTAGGGGTTAGGGTGAGTAGTCTTAGGGGTTAGGGGTTAGGGTGAGTAGTCTTAGGGGTTAGGGGTTAGGGTGAGTAGTCTTAGGGGTTAGGGGTTAGGGGTTAGGGTTTAGGGGTTAGGGTGAGTAGTCTTAGGGGTTAGGGGTTAGGGTGAGTAGTCTTAGGGGTTAGGGGTTAGGGTAAGTAGTCTTAGGGGTTAGGGGTTAGGGGTTAGGGTTTAGGGGTTAGGGTGAGTAGTCTTAGGGGTTAGGGGTTAGGGTGAGTTGTCTTAGGGGTTAGGGGTTAGGGTAAGTAGTCTTAGGGGTTAGGGGTTAGGGGTTAGGGTGAGTAGTCTTAGGGGTTAGGGGTTAGGGTAAGTAGTTTTAGGGGTTAGGGTTAGGGGTTAGGGGTTAGGGTTAGGGGTTAGGGTGAGTAGTCTTAGGGGTTAGGGTTAGGGGTTAGGGGTAGGGTTATAAATTTCACATTCATAAATGGCAACAACAAACTCACAAAATAAGTGTCTGTCTGAAATCTAGGAGATAGAAGAAAGCTCAGGCAATATATATATGTATATATTATATTTTTGACACATATTTAACCCCATTTTTTTGGGTCGGTTCAAAACTACCTTCATAATTCCATTAATTTTTCAAACCAGTACCGGTTACCTTCAGATGAAGTGTCTGATGGTCTGACAAACACCGCTCTAGTGCAGAACATCGGCAGATCAT
>NC_059457.1:96235575-96253075 GCF_905237065.1 Salmo salar
AAGGAGGCCGAGAGAGGAGGAGGAGGAGAGGAGGAGGAGGAGGAGGAAGAAGAGGAGAAGAAGGATTTATTAATGAGTTCTCAGTGTTGTAAACATCCTTCAGTTGACTTTCATTTTCAACAGTTATATGAACTGCTATTTTGGTAGTGCTGTTTTTTTCCATAGAACAATGAGCATGGACCTACGTCATACTTCTCATCGGCCCAGTCCATCCAGTGTTCTCTCTTAGGGAACTTCTTGCTGCGATGCCTGAAGCGATTCTTTACGGCAAACTGGAGAGGAGCGAAAGAACACAAAAACACTTAACAGCTCTGCTCAAATCCAGACGTCGTTGTTTAATATCACATTCACATCCTGCAGAGTTTCACATGGAAAGATACGACACTGCAAGTCTTCTACTGTCTGTATTATTAGACTGTCTCATCCCTTACTGTCTGTATTAT
Source organism: Salmo salar (assembly GCF_905237065.1). Lineage (NCBI taxonomy): Eukaryota > Metazoa > Chordata > Actinopteri > Salmoniformes > Salmonidae > Salmo > Salmo salar. Next base: position 96,236,019 of record NC_059457.1, read on the forward strand.
TAGACTGTCTCATCCCTTACTGTCTGTATTATTAGACTGTCTCATCCCTTACTGTCTGTATTATTAGACTGTCTTACCTCCTTACTGTCTGTATTATTAGACTGTCTCATCCCTTACTGTCTGTATTATTAGACTGTCTCATCCCTTACTGTCTGTATTATTAGACTGTCTCATCCCTTACTGTCTGTATTATTAGACTGTCTTACCTCCTTACTGTCTGTATTATTAGACTGTCTTACCTCCTTACTGTCTGTATTATTAGACTGTCTCATCCCTTACTGTCTGTATTATTAGACTGTCTCATCCCTTACTGTCTGTATTATTAGACTGTCTCATCCCCTTACTGTCTGTATTATTAGACTGTCTCATCCCTTACTGTCTGTATTATTAGACTGTCTCATCCCTTACTGTCTGTATTATTAGACTGTCTCATCCCTTACTGTCTGTATGTTACTAGACTGTCTTACCTCCTTACTGTCTGTATGTTACTAGACTGTCTCATCCCTTACTGTCTGTATTATTAGACTGTCTCATCCCTTACTGTCTGTATTATTAGACTGTCTCATCCCTTACTGTCTGTATTATTAGACTGTCTCATCCCTTACTGTCTGTATTATTAGACTGTCTCATCCCTTACTGTCTGTATTATTAGACTGTCTCATCCCTTACTGTCTGTATTATTAGACTGTCTCATCCCTTACTGTCTGTATTATTAGACTGTCTCATCCCTTACTGTCTGTATTATTAGACTGTCTCATCCCTTACTGTCTGTATTATTAGACTGTCTCATCCCTTACTGTCTGTATTATTAGACTGTCTTACCTCCTTACTGTCTGTATGTTACTAGACTGTCTCATCCCTTACTGTCTGTATTATTAGACTGTCTCATCCCTTACTGTCTATGTTATTAGACTGTCTCATCCCTTACTGTCTATGTTATTAGACTGTCTCGTCCCTTACTGTCTGTATTATTAGACTGTCTTACCTCCTTACTGTCTGTATGTTACTAGACTGTCTCATCCCTTACTGTCTGTATTATTAGACTGTCTCATCCCTTACTGTCTGTATTATTAGACTGTCTCATCCCTTACTGTCTGTATTATTAGACTGTCTCATCCCTTACTGTCTGTATTATTAGACTGTCTCATCCCTTACTGTCTATGTTACTAGACTGTCTCATCCCTTACTGTCTGTATTATTAGACTGTCTCATCCCTTACTGTCTGTATTATTAGACTGTCTCATCCCCTACTGTCTGTATTATTAGACTGTCTCATCCCTTACTGTCTGTATTATTAGACTGTCTCATCCCTTACTGTCTGTATTATTAGACTGTCTCATCCCTTACTGTCTGTATTATTAGACTGTCTCATCCCTTACTGTCTATGTTATTAGACTGTCTTACCCCCTTACTGTCAGTATGTTACTAGACTGTCTCATCCCTTACTGTCAGTATGTTATTAGACTGTCTCATCCCTTACTGTCTGTATTATTAGACTGTCTCATCCCTTACTGTCTGTATGGTATTAGACTGTCTTACCCCTTTACTGTCGTTATGTTACTAGACTGTCTTACCCCCTTACTGTCAGTATGTTATTAGACTGTCTTACCTCCTTACTGTCTGTATTATTAGACTGTCTCATCCCTTACTGTCTGTATTATTAGACTGTCTCATCCCCTTACTGTCTGTATTATTAGACTGTCTTACCTCCTTACTGTCTGCATGTTACTAGACTGTCTCATCCCCTTACTGTCTGTATTATTAGACTGTCTCATCCCTTACTGTCTGTATTATTAGACTGTCTCATCCCTTACTGTCTGTATTATTAGACTGTCTCATCCCTTACTGTCTGCATGTTACTAGACTGTCTCATCCCTTACTGTCTGTATGTTATTAGACTGTCTCATCCCTTACTGTCTGTATTATTAGACTGTCTCATCCCCCTACTGTCTGTATTATTAGACTGTCTCTTCCCCTACTGTCTGTATGTTATTAGACTGTCTCATCCCCCTACTGTCTGTATTACTAGACTGTCTCATCCCTTACTGTCTGTATTATTAGACTGTCTCATCCCCCTACTGTCTGTATTATTAGACTGTCTCATCCCCCTACTGTCTGTATTATTAGACTGTCTCATCCCTTACTGTCTGTATTATTAGACTGTCTCATCCCTTACTGTCTGTATTATTAGACTGTCTCATCCCCTACTGTCTGTATTACTAGACTGTCTCATCCCTTACTGTCTATGTTATTAGACTGTCTTACCTCCTTACTGTCTGTATGTTATTAGACTGTCTCATCCCTTACTGTCTGTATTACTAGACTGTCTCATCCCTTACTGTCTGCATGGTATTAGACTGTCTCATCCTTTACTGTCTGTATGTTATTAGACTGTCTTACCCCCTTACTGTCTGCATGTTACTAGACTGTCTCATCCCCTTACTGTCTGTATTATTAGACTGTCTCATCCCCTTACTGTCTGCATGTTACTAGACTGTCTCATCCCTTACTGTCTGTATTATTAGACTGTCTCATCCCTTACTGTCTGTATTATTAGACTGTCTCATCCCTTACTGTCTGTATTATTAGACTGTCTCATCCCTTACTGTCTGCATGTTACTAGACTGTCTCATCCCTTACTGTCTGTATGTTATTAGACTGTCTCATCCCTTACTGTCTCATCCCTTACTGTCTGCATGTTACTAGACTGTCTCATCCCTTACTGTCTGTATGTTATTAGACTGTCTCATCCCTTACTGTCTGTATTATTAGACTGTCTCATCCCCTACTGTCTGTATGTTATTAGACTGTCTCATCCCTTACTGTCTGTATTATTAGACTGTCTCATCCCCCTACTGTCTGTATTATTAGACTGTCTCACCCCGATACACTTGCAGACCTCCAGCATGATGTTGCCTTTAGGAGCAGTCTTGTTGTACATGCCACTGCCCATGATGAACACGACTGTGGAAACACAGAAAGACAGAGAGTCACATGCCAGATCCTACGGACAGACAGAGTTCAGATCAATACGGATGACTGATATAGGCGAGGAGAGGAAGGAAGGAAGCTCCCCCACGTAGTGGAAAAGAGGACAGGGTTATAAAACGAGGGTAACAGTACTCAACTGAGAGCCACCACCATGAGGGCTGCAGGGACGCCGAAGGCCAGAGGATAGCACTTCTGTTGGGAGTGGATACCGCACTCCTGGCCTGGAGGAGGGAACAAACATGATCCTGAATTACTGGGCGATTGGATGGAGAAACTGACCCTATTACACACTATTACACAGGCATAACGATGGTCATGTAACGTCTGACCAGGGATTGGGTTAGTTTAGGGTTAGTAGTGTAAAGTCTGACCAGGTATTGCGTTAGTAGTGTAAAGTCTGACCAGGTATTGTGTTAGTAGTGTAAAGTCTGACCAGGTATTGTGTTAGTAGTGTAAAGTTTGACCAGGTATTGTGCTAGTTTAGGGTTAGTAGTGTAAAGTCTGACCAGGTATTGTGTTAGTAGTGTAAAGTCTGACCAGGTATTGTGCTAGTTTAGGGTTAGTAGTGTAAAGTTTGACCAGGTATTGTGTTAGTAGTGTAAAGTCTGACCAGGTATTGTGCTAGTTTAGGGTTAGTAGTGTAAAGTTTGACCAGGTATTGTGTTAGTAGTGTAAAGTCTGACCAGGTATTGTGTTAGTAGTGTAAAGTCTGACCAGGTATTGTGTTAGTTTAGTGTAAAGTCTGACCAGGTATTGTGCTAGTTTAGTGTTAGTAGTCTACAGTCTGACCAGGTATTGTGCTAGTTTAGTGTTAGTAGTCTACAGTCTGACCAGGTATTTTGTTAGTAGTGTAAAGTTTGACCAGGTATTATGCTAGTTTAGGGAGAGATTATCGTTGTACCTCTGAGGATGGGTGTGATGACGGTGGACAGGAGACTACCAGCGTTGATTGACAGGTAGAAGATGGAGAAGAACGTGCTCCTCTGTTTCTCCTGGAGACGCAGGAGACGTGGACAGGAGACAGGGACAGGAGACGTGGACAGGAGACAGGGACAGGAGACATGGACAGGAGACATGGACAGGAGACATGGACAGGAGACATGGACAGGAGACATGGACAGGAGAACAGGAGACGTGGACAGGAGACATGGACAGGAGACATGGACAGGAGACATGGACAGGAGACATGGACAGGAGACGTGGACAGGAGACAGGGACAGGAGACGTGGACAGGAGACATGGACAGGAGACGTGGACAGGAGACAGGGACAGGAGACGTGGACAGGAGACGTGGACAGGAGACATGGACAGGAGACGTGGACAGGAGACAGGGACAGGAGACGTGGACAGGAGACAGGGACAGGAGACGTGGACAGGAGACGTGGACAGGAGACATGGACAGGAGACAGGGACAGGAGACAGGGACAGGAGACGTGGACAGGAGACGTGGACAGGAGACATGGACAGGAGACGTGGACAGGAGACGTGGACAGGAGACAGGGACAGGAGACGTGGACAGGAGACGTGGACAGGAGACATGGACAGGAGACGTGGACAGGAGACAGGGACAGGAGACGTGGACAGGAGACGTGGACAGGAGACATGGACAGGAGACAGGGACAGGAGACGTGGACAGGAGACATGGACAGGAGACGTGGACAGGAGACGTGGACAGGAGACGTGGACAGGAGACGTGGACAGGAGACAGGGACAGGAGACGTGGACAGGAGACGTGGACAGGAGACAGGGACAGGAGACGTGGACAGGAGACGTGGACAGGAGACATGGACAGGAGACAGGGACAGGAGACATGGACAGGAGACATGGACAGGAGACATGGACAGGAGAACAGGAGACGTGGACAGGAGACGTGGACAGGAGACGTGGACAGGAGACATGGACAGGAGACAGGGACAGGAGACATGGACAGGAGACATGGACAGGAGACAGGGACAGGAGAACAGGAGACAGGGACAGGAGAACAGGAGACAGGGACAGGAGACATAGACAGGAGACATGGACAGGAGACAGGGACAGGAGACAGGGACAGGAGACATGGACAGGAGACATGGACAGGAGACAGGGACAGGAGAACAGGAGACGTGGACAGGAGACAGGGACAGGAGACAGGGACAGGAGACAGGGACAGGAGACAGGGACAGGAGACATGGACAGGAGACGTGGACAGGAGACCAGGTTTTAAAAATATCTGACCTTGACACTTGTGTCTAACCATAACTAGCCAGCAAACAGAGCAGCACCATCTACCTGCTGGAGAATCAACGTGTTCAGATTCATCCACATTCAGCAACATGACGCTCTGTAACCTTTGACCTTCCAGCAGGTAACCAGGGCTGATGGGTAATTAACAACCATCTGGAAGGAGTTCTGCTGAATCAGCACCATCAGCCCTGATAATGACTGAAGACATGTTGATAAAACATGCTGATCATCTGGAGTCCACACTACCGAAATGACCGAGGCAGACTCTAAAATGGAGTCCACACTACCGAAATGACCGAGGCAGACTCTAAAATGGAGTCCACACTACCGAAATGACCGAGGCAGACTCTAAAATGGAGTCCACACTACCGAAATGACCGAGGCAGACTCTAAAATGGAGTCCACACTACCGAAATGACCGAGGCAGACTCTAAAATGGAGTCCACACTACCGAAATGACCGAGGCAGACTCTAAAATGGAGTCCACACCACCGAAATGACCGAGGCAGACTCTAAAATGGAGTCCACACCACCGAAATGACCGAGGTCGGTAGAGACGGACTCTAAAATGGAGTCCACACCACCATAATGACCGAGGTCGGTAGAGACGGACTCTAAAATGGAGTCCACACTACCGAAATGACCGAGGCAGACTCTAAAATGGAGTCCACACCACCATAATGACCGAGGTCGGGGGGAGAGACGGACTCTAAAATGGAGTCCACACCACCATAATGACCGAGGCAGACTCTAAAATGGAGTCCACACCACCATAATGACCGAGGCAGACTCTAAAATGGAGTCCACACCACCATAATGACCGAGGTCGGGGGGAGAGACGGACTCTAAAATGGCTGCTCCGCTAGAATTACCAACCTGGTGTTCTTCAAACTGGTCTCCTCCGAAGGCAGCGACACAGGGTTTGATGCCCCCTGTCCCCAGAGCGATGAGGAACAGGCCAACCATAGACATGGCCCTGAGGGGAGAGCACTTATCACTTCAACTAATGGAACTCATATCGTAGAAGAAGTTTACACCAACTCTAATCTTTTTTACAACGCTGTTACTGTACCCTGTGGTACAGGCTTATATATGGGAGGTTGTGTTTAAGGTGAACAACAGATTAACTCACACATGGAAGGTCATGTTGTCAGGGGTCCCGTCCCTGTCCGTGTCTGTGATGTCGTGTATGGCGCTTACTGCCATGACAACCTGTCCCACCGTATAGACGATGGATAAATAGACAATAGTCCTGGGGAGAGAGAGGGAGGGAGAGAGGAAAGGGAGAGGGGAGAGAGGGGAGAGGGGAGAGAGAGAGGAAAAAGAGGGAGAGAGAGAGAGAGAGAGAGAGAGGGAGAGGGAGAGAGGGGAGAGAGAGAGGGAGAGAGAGAGGGAGAGAGAGGGAGAGAGAGAGGAAAGAGAGAGAGGGAGGGAGAGGGAGAGAGGGGAGGGAGAGAGAGGGAGAGAGGGGAGAGAGAGAGGGAGAGAGAGGGAGAGACGGGGAGAGAGAGAGGAGAGAGAGAGAGAGAGGGAGAGAGGGAGAGAGAGAGAGGAGAGAGAGGAAAGAGAGAGAGAGACAGAGAGAGAGAGGAGGGAGAGAGAGAGAGAGAGAGGGGGGGAGAGAGGCAGAGAGAGGAAAGAGAGAGAGAGAGAGAGAGAGAGAGAGAGAGAGAGAGAGAGAGAGAGAGAGAGAGAGGGAGAGAGAGAGAGAGAGAGAGAGAGAGAGAGAGGGGGAGAGAGGGGGAGAAAAACAAATGAAAGGGATTTACCAGGAGGGCAGACAACTACAAGCAAGTGAACTACAATCCCCAGTTATTCTATGGAAGATCAGATAAGAAGTTGATGAACTGGGTTTGGACTCACTTGAACTTCCCGAGCCAGGAGTCAGCCACTATGGCCCCCAGTATAGGAGTCAGGTAGCAGAGAGCGATGAAGGTGTGATAGATAGAGGTGGACAGGTCATCGTCCCACTTCAGGAAGTACCTGAAGTACAGCACCAGCACCGCTAGGGAGGAGAACAGAACCACTCAATATGTCCATCTACAGCACCAACACCGCTAGGGAGGAGAACAGAACCACAACAGAACCACTCAATATGTCCATCTACAGCACCAACACCGCTAGGGAGGAGAACAGAACCACAACAGAACCACTCAATACATCCATCTACAGCACCAACACCGCTAGGGAGGAGAACAGAACCACAACAGAACCACTCAATATGTCCATCTACAGCACCAGCACCGCTAGGGAGGAGAACAGAACCACTCAATATGTCCATCTACAGCACCAGCACCGCTAGGGAGGAGAACAGAACCACAACAGAACCACTCAATATGTCCATCTACAGTACCAGCACCGCTAGGGAGGAGAACAGAACCACAACAGAACCACTCAATATGTCCATCTACAGCACCAGCACCGCTAGGGAGGAGAACAGAACCACAACCACTCAATATGTCCATCTACAGCACCAGCACCACTAGGGAGGAGAACAGAACCACACCCTCAATATGTCCATCTACAGCACCAACACCGCTAGGAAGGAGAACAGAACCACAACAGAACCACTCAATATGTCCATCTACAGCACCAGCACCACTAGGGAGGAGAACAGAACCACTCAATATGTCCATCTACAGCACCAGCACCGCTAGGGAGGAGAACAGAACCACAACAGAACCACTCAATATGTCCATCTACAGCACCAGCACCACTAGGGAGGAGAACAGAACCACTCAATATGTCCATCTACAGCACCAGCACCACTAGGGAGGAGAACAGAACCACTCAATATGTCCATCTACAGCACCAGCACCGCTAGGGAGGAGAACAGAACCACAACAGAACCACTCAATATGTCCATCTACAGCACCAGCACCGCTAGGGAGGAGAACAGAACCACAACAGAACCACTCAATATGTCCATCTACAGCACCAGCACCACTAGGGAGGAGAACAGAACCACAACAGAACCACTCAATATGTCCATCTACAGCACCAACACCGCTAGGGAGGAGAACAGAACCACTCAATATGTCCATCTACAGCACCAACACCGCTAGGGAGGAGAACAGAACCACTCAATATGTCCATCTACAGCACCAACACCGCTAGGGAAGAGAACAGAACCACAACAGAACCACTCAATATGTCCATCTACAGCACCAGCACCGCTAGGGAGGAGAACAGAACCACAACAGAACCACTCAATATGTCCATCTACAGCACCAGCACCACTAGGGAGGAGAACAGAACCACTCAATATGTCCATCTACAGCACCAGCACCACTAGGGAGGAGAACAGAACCACAACAGAACCACTCAATATGTCCATCTACAGCACCAGCACCACTAGGGAGGAGAACAGAACCACTCAATATGTCCATCTACAGCACCAGCACCACTAGGGAGGAGAACAGAACCACTCAATATGTCCATCTACAGCACCAGCACCGCTAGGGAGGAGAACAGAACCACAACAGAACCACTCAATATGTCCATCTACAGCACCAGCACCGCTAGGGAGGAGAACAGAACCACTCAATATGTCCATCTACAGCACCAGCACCGCTAGGGAGGAGAACAGAACCACAACAGAACCACTCAATATGTCCATCTACAGCACCAGCACCACTAGGGAGGAGAACAGAACCACAACAGAACCACTCAATATGTCCATCTACAGCACCAACACCGCTAGGGAGGAGAACAGAACCACTCAATATGTCCATCTACAGCACCAACACCGCTAGGGGAGGAGAACAGAACCACTCAATATGTCCATCTACAGCACCAACACCGCTAGGGAGGAGAACAGAACCACTCAATATGTCCATCTACAGCACCAACACCGCTAGGGAGGAGAACAGAACCACTCAATATGTCCATCTACAGCACCAACACCGCTAGGGAGGAGAACAGAACCACTCAATATGTCCATCTACAGCACCAACACCACTAGGGAAGAGAACAGAACCACTCAATATGTCCATCTACAGCACCAGCACCGCTAGGGAAGAGAACAGAACCACAACAGAACCACTCAATATGTCCATCTACAGTACCAACACCACTAGGGAAGAGAACAGAACCACAACAGAACCACTCAATATGTCCATCTACAGCACCAGCACCGCTAGGGAGGAGAACAGAACCACAACAGAACCACTCAATATGTCCATCTACAGCACCAGCACCACTAGGGAGGAGAACAGAACCACTCAATATGTCCATCTACAGCACCAGCACCACTAGGGAGGAGAACAGAACCACTCAATATGTCCATCTACAGCACCAACACCGCTAGGGAGGAGAACAGAACCACAACAGAACCACTCAATATGTCCATCTACAGCACCAGCACCACTAGGGAGGAGAACAGAACCACTCAATATGTCCATCTACAGCACCAGCACCGCTAGGGAGGAGAACAGAACCACAACAGAACCACTCAATATGTCCATCTACAGCACCAGCACCACTAGGGAGGAGAACAGAACCACTCAATATGTCCATCTACAGCACCAGCACCACTAGGGAGGAGAACAGAACCACTCAATATGTCCATCTACAGCACCAGCACCGCTAGGGAGGAGAACAGAACCACAACAGAACCACTCAATATGTCCATCTACAGCACCAGCACCGCTAGGGAGGAGAACAGAACCACAACAGAACCACTCAATATGTCCATCTACAGCACCAGCACCACTAGGGAGGAGAACAGAACCACAACAGAACCACTCAATATGTCCATCTACAGCACCAACACCGCTAGGGAGGAGAACAGAACCACTCAATATGTCCATCTACAGCACCAACACCGCTAGGGAGGAGAACAGAACCACTCAATATGTCCATCTACAGCACCAACACCGCTAGGGAGGAGAACAGAACCACTCAATATGTCCATCTACAGCACCAACACCGCTAGGGAGGAGAACAGAACCACTCAATATGTCCATCTACAGCACCAACACCGCTAGGGAAGAGAACAGAACCACAACAGAACCACTCAATATGTCCATCTACAGTACCAACACCACTAGGGAAGAGAACAGAACCACAACAGAACCACTCAATATGTCCATCTACAGCACCAGCACCGCTAGGGAGGAGAACAGAACCACAACAGAACCACTCAATACATCCATCTACAGCACCAGCACCACTAGGGAGGAGAACAGAACCACTCAATATGTCCATCTACAGCACCAACACCGCTAGGGAGGAGAACAGAACCACTCAATATGTCCATCTACAGCACCAACACCGCTAGGGAGGAGAACAGAACCACAACAGAACCACTCAATATGTCCATCTACAGCACCAGCACCACTAGGGAGGAGAACAGAACCACTCAATATGTCCATCTACAGCACCAGCACCGCTAGGGAGGAGAACAGAACCACAACAGAACCACTCAATATGTCCATCTACAGCACCAACACCGCTAGGGAGGAGAACAGAACCACAACAGAACCACTCAATATGTCCATCTACAGCACCAGCACCACTAGGGAGGAGAACAGAACCACTCAATATGTCCATCTACAGCACCAACACCGCTAGGGAGGAGAACAGAACCACAACAGAACCACTCAATATGTCCATCTACAGCACCAGCACCACTAGGGAGGAGAACAGAACCACTCAATATGTCCATCTACAGCACCAGCACCACTAGGGAGGAGAACAGAACCACTCACTATCTAACATAGAGAGGTGTGATTGGCTCACCTCTCTGCTATCTGTTAACATAGAGAGATGTGATTGGCTCACCTCTCTGCTATCTGTTAACATAGAGAGATGTGATTGGCTCACCTCTCTGCTATCTGTTAACATAGAGAGGTGTGATTGGCTCAGCTCTCTGCTATCTGTTGACATAGAGAGATGTGATTGGCTCTGCTATCTGTTGCCATAGAGAGGTGTGATTGGCTCAGCTCTCTGCTATCTGTTGCCATAGAGAGGTGTGATTGGCTCTGCTATCTGTTGCCATGGAGAGATGTGATTGGCTCTGCTATCTGTTGCCATAGAGAGGTGTGATTGGCTCAGCTCTCTGCTATCTGTTGACATAGAGAGGTGTGATTGGCTCTGCTATCTGTTGCCATAGAGAGGTGTGATTGGCTCAGCTCTCTGCTATCTGTTGCCATAGAGAGGTGTGATTGGCTCTGCTATCTGTTGCCATAGAGAGGTGTGATTGGCTCTGCTATGTGTTGCCATAGAGAGGTGTGATTGGCTCAGCTCTCTGCTATCTGTTGCCATAGAGAGGTGTGATTGGCTCTGCTATCTGTTGCCATAGAGAGGTGTGATTGGCTCTGCTATCTGTTGCCATAGAGAGGTGTGATTGGCTCAGCTCTCTGCTATCTGTTGCCATAGAGAGGTGTGATTGGCTCTGCTATCTGTTGCCATAGAGAGGTGTGATTGGCTCTGCTATCTGTTGCCATAGAGAGGTGTGATTGGCTCTGCTATCTGTTGCCATAGAGAGGTGTGATTGGCTCTGCTATCTGTTGCCATAGAGAGGTGTGTTGTGGGATTGGCTCACCTCGCATGCCATAGTAGGAGAAACGTTCGCAGAACTCATTGACCACGATGAAGAAGATACTGAGAGGATAACCGCAGACATCCACCTGGACACAGAGGAGCAGACGGATTTGGAGGTCACCTTTAATTCACCAAATCAAATCAAATGTTATTTTGGCAAATACACATGTTTAGCAGATGTTATTGTGGGTGTAGCGAAATGCTTGTGTTCCCAGCTCCAACAGTAATATCTAACTAAATGCTTGTGTTCCTAGCTCCAACAGTAATATCTAACTAAATGCTTGTGTTTCTAGCTCCAACAGTAATATCTAACTAAATGCTTGTGTTCACAGCTCCAACAGTAATATCTAACTAAATGCTTGTGTTCCCAGCTCCAACAGTAATATCTAACTAAATGCTTGTGTTCCCAGCTCCAACAGTAATATCTAACTAAATCCTTGTGTTCCTAGCTCCAACAGTAATATCTAACTAAATGCTTGTGTTCCCAGCTCCAACAGTAATCTCTAACTAAATGCTTGTGTTCCTAGCTCCAACAGTAATATCTAACTAAATGCTTGTGTTTCTAGCTCCAACAGTAATATCTAACTAAATGCTTGTGTTTCTAGCTCCAACAGTGCAGTAATATCTAACTAAATGCTTGTGTTCCCAGCTCCAACAGTGCAGTAATATCTAACTAAATGCTTGTGTTTCTAGCACCAACAGTACAGTAATATCTAACTAAATGCTTGTGTTCCCAGCTCCAACAGTGCAGTAATATCTAACTAAATGCTTGTGTTTCTAGCTCCAACAGTAATATCTAACTAAATGCTTGTGTTCCCAGCTCCAACAGTGATATCTAACTAAATGCTTGTGTTTCTAGCTCCAACAGTGCAGTAATATCTAACTAAATGCTTGTGTTTCTAGCTCCAACAGTGCAGTAATATCTAACTAAATGCTTGTGTTCCCAGCTCCAACAGTGCAGTAATATCTAACTAAATGCTTGTGTTTCTAGCTCCAACAGTGCAGTAGTATCTAACTAAATGCTTGTGTTCCCAGCTCCAACAGTGCAGTAATATCTAACTAAATGCTTGTGTTTCTAGCTCCAACAGTGCAGTAGTATCTAACTAAATGCTTGTGTTTCTAGCTCCAACAGTGCAGTAATATCTAACAATACACAACAACACCACCATGGAATGGAATTAAATGGAATTAAAAATATATATACATATTAGGACCAGCAATGTCGGAGTGGCATTGACTAAAAATACAGTAAAATAGAATACAGTAAAATAGAATACAGTAAAATAGAATACAGTATATATGTATGAGATGAGTAAAGCAGTAGAATAGAATACAGTAGAATAGAATACAGTAGATACATATGAGATGAGTAAAATACAGTAGAATAGAATACAGTAGATACATATGAGATGAGTAAAACAGTAGAATAGAATACAGTAGAATAGAATACAGTAGATACATATGAGATGAGTAAAATACAGTAGAATAGAATACAATAGATACATATGAGATGAGTAAAGCAGTAGAATAGAATATAGTAAAATAAAATACAGTAAAATAGAATACAGTAGATACATATGAGATGAGTAAAACAGTAGAATAGAATACAGTAAAATAAAATACAGTAAAATAGAATACAGTAGATACATATGAGATGAGTAAAGCAGTAGAATAGAATACAGTAAAATAAAATACAGTAAAATAGAATACAGTAGATACATATGAGATGAGTAAAGCAGTAGAATAGAATACAGTAGAATAGAATACAGTAAAATAGAATACAGTAGAATAGAATACAGTAGATACATATGAGATGAGTAAAGCAGTAAAATAGAATACAGTAGTATAGAATACAGTAGAATAGAATACAGTAAAATAGAATACTGTAGAATAGAATACAGTAGATACATATGAGATGAGTAAAGCAGTAGAATAGAATACAGTAGAATAGAATACAGTAGAATAGAATACAGTAAAATAGAATACAGTAGAATAGAATACAGTAGATACATATGAGATGAGTAAAACAGTAGAATAGAATACAGTAAAATAGAATACAGTAGAATAGAATACAATAGAATAGAATACAGTAGAATAGAATACAGTAGATACATATGAGATGAGTAAAGCAGTAGAATAGAATACAGTAGATACATATGAGATGAGTAAAGCAGTAGAATAGAATACAGTAAAATAGAATACATTAGAATAGAATACAGTAAAATAGAATACAGTAGAATAGAATACAGTAGATACATATGAGATGAGTAAAATACAGTAGAATAGAATACAGTAGATACATATGAGATGAGTAAAGCAGTAGAATAGAATACAGTAGATACATATGAGATGAGAAAAGCAGTAGAATAGAATACAGTAAAATAGAATACAGTAGAATAGAATACAGTAGAATAGAATACAGTATATACATATGAGATGAGTAAAGCAGAATGTAAACATTATTAAAGTGACCAGTGTTCCATTATTAAAGCGGCCAGTGATTCCAAGTCTATGTATATCGGGCAACAGCCACTAAGGTGCAGGGTTGAGTAACTGGGTGGTAGCTGGCTAGTGATGGCTGTTTAACAGTCTGATGGCCTGGAGATAGAAGCTGTTTACCAGTCTGATGGCCTGGAGATAGAAGCTGTTTTTCAGTCTGATGGCCTTGAGATAGAAGCTGTTTTTCAGTCTGATGGTCTGGAGATAGAAGCTGTTTATCAGTCTCTTGGTTCCAGCTTTGATGCACCTGTACTGACGTCGCCTTCTGGATGTTAGCGGGGTGAACAGGCAGTGGCTCGGGTGGTTGTTGTCCTTGATGATCTTTTTGGCCTTCCTGCGACATCGGGTGGTGTAGGTGTCCTGGAGGGCAGGTAGTTTGCCCCCGGTGATGCGTTGTGCAGACCTCACTACCCTCTGGAGAGCCTTCCAGTTATGGGCGGAGCAGCTGCCGTACCAGGCGGTGATACAGCCCGACAGGATGCTCTTGATTGTGCACCTGTAAAAGTTTGTGATGGTTTTAGGTGCCAAGCCACATTTCTTCAGGCTCCTGAGGTTGAAGAGGCGCTATCGGGCCTTCTTCACTACGCTGTCTGTGTGGGTGGACCATTTCAGATCGTCAGTGATGTGTACGCCGAAGAACTGAAAACTTTCCACCTTCTCCACTGCTGTCACGGCGATGTGGATAGGGGGGGTGCTCCCTCTGCTGTTTCCTGAAGTCCACGATCATCTCCTTTGTTTTGTTGACGTTGAGTGAGAGGTTGCTTTCCTGACACCACACTCCCAGAGCCCTCACATCCTCCCTGTAGGCCGTCTCGTCATCATTGGTAATCAAGCCCACTACTGTTGTGTCATCTGCAAACTTGACGATTGAGTTGGAGGTGTGCGTGGCCACGCAGTCATGGATGAACAGGAAGTACAGGAGGGGGCTGAGCACGCACCCTTGTTGGGCCCCAGTGTTGAGGGTCAGCAAAGTGGAGGTGATGTTTCCTACCTTCACCACCTGGGGGCGGCCCGTCAGGAAGTCCAGGACCCAGTTGCACAGGGCGGGGTTCAGACCCAGGGCCCCTTAATGATGAGCTTGGAGGGTACTATGGTGTTGAATGCTGAGCTATAGTCAATGAACAGCATTCTTACATAGGTATTCCTCTTGTCCAGATGGGACAGGGCAGTGTGCAGTGTGATGGCGATTGCATCGTCTGTGGATCTGTTGGGGCGGTAAGCAAATTGTAATGGGTCTAGGGTGTCAGGTAAGGTGGAGGTGATATGATCCTTAATTAGTCTCTCAAAGCACTTCATGATGACAGGAGTGAGTGCTACAGGGCGATAGTCATTTAGTTCAGTTACCTTTGCTTTCTTGGGTACAGGAACAATGGTAGCCATCTTGAAACAAGTGGGGACAGCAGACTGGGATAGGGAGAGATTGAATATGTCCGTAAACACTCCAGCCAGCTGGTCTGGTCATGATCTGAGGACGCGGTCATGATCTGAGGACGCCGTCTGGGCCGGCAGCCTTGCGAGGGTTAACACGTTTAAATGTCTTACTCACGGCGGCCACTGAGAAGGAGAGGGGAGGCCCGCAGTCCTTGGTAGCTGGCCACGTCAGTGGCACTGTGTTATCCTCAAAACGGGTGAAGAAGGTGTTTAGTTTGTCTGGAAGCGAGACGTCGGTGTCCGTGACGTGACTGGTTTTCCCTTTGTAATCCGTGATTGTCTGTAGACCCTGCCACATACCTCTTGTGTCTGAGCCGTTGAATTGCGACTCCACCTTGTCACAAATTCTTATTTACAATGACGGCCTAGGAACAGTGGGTTAACTGCCTTGTTCAGGGGCAGAACGACAGATTTTTACCTTGTCAGCTCGGGGATTCGATCTAGCAACCTTTCAGTTACTAGTCCAACGCTCTAACCACTAGGCTTCCTGCTGGTTACTGGCCCAACGCTCCAACCACTAGGCTACCTGCTGGTTACTGGCCCAACGCTCCAACCACTAGGCTACCTGCCGCCCCAAAGGTTAGTCTCATTGAGATTCAAACAGCTCTTTTCAAGAGAGACCTGGCCGAAATAGCAGCAAGTGTTATACAAAGAAACATTTCCAAGATAAAATACTACGGTGTAAAAAAACATCAGTTTACACACGGAGCAGGCAAGACGTACGGCGGAGGTGTACTGCATACGGAGCAAGCAAGACGTACGGCGGAGGTGTACTGCATACGGAGCAGGCAAGACGTACTGCGGAGGTGTACTGCATACGGAGCAGGCAAGACGTACTGCGGAGGTGTACTGCATACGGAGCAGGCAAGACGTACGGCGGAGGTGTACTGCATACGGAGCAGGCAAGACGTACGGCGGAGGTGTACTGCATACGGAGCAGGCAAGACGTACTGCGGAGGTGTACTGCATACGGAGCAGGCAAGACGTACTGCGGAGGTGTACTGCATACGGAGCAGGCAAGACGTACTGCGGAGGTGTACTGCATACGGAGCAGGCAAGACGTACGGCGGAGGTGTACTGCATACGGAGCAGGCAAGACGTACGGCGGAGGTGTACTGCATACGGAGCAAGACGTACGGCGGAGGTGTACTGCATCGAGGGGATAAAGTATTGACAGCCCAACACTTCATTGGCCACTATCGTTTTTACCTTCAAGTCGTTCAAAGAGACAAACTGTTGGAATTTCATGTATATATTCATATGTATATACTGTATTCTATATAACTACTGCTGTCCACTTCATATGTATATACTGTATTCTATATAACTACTGCTGTCTACTTCATATGTATATACTGTATTCTAGT